>NW_021637692.1:0-52976 GCF_004799145.2 Neltuma alba | reverse complement strand
TGATATTCTTAAAGTCAATGATCCAACACTTGATCGATATTTTAGTGATCTACTTCTTCGAAAAGTCTTCATTCTGGTTATCGATAACTTGATCTATCATCAGTAATCGATCACTTTTTCGATCAAACTAAACCAGAATGACATTTTGTTCTTCTTACTGATAAATGATTTCGGCACAAATCCTTGAATGATAGATTAGCTTTCTTTCTGTATTCAAGATTAAAGCACTCACCACAAAACTCTCACTTGTTCTAAGTTTGAAATATGCAGATTAATGAAAACGAGTGCAACGGCTCTTCAACGGGATTACGTAGACTGCGACCTACAGTGTCAGAAACTCAGACGCATTAATGGCGGAGTTTGTTAAAACCAGTGAAACACGCAAACGAAGTCACAACGGCTAGAAGCCCTTCCGTCTAACGGCTATTTAACGATATCAACTATAAAAGGCGCGAAGAGGCATTAATGAAGGAATTGATACCTGAACTAACCACCTGCGATTATTTAGTTACACATTCAATACTCTGTTTTTCACTTTACTACTGAGCATCAGTGTTTATCATTGAATTCACTCTGTAAGAGAGCCATTCACTACTCTTATTAAAAACTTGAGAGACACTCAAGAGTGTGGACTCTTGAGAGGGGTTGTATCCTTACGGGAGTAAGGGGGAGTGATTGAGCGATTCAATTACTGTACCGAGGCACCAAGAGCCCTGTCGATCTTGGAAGATAGTGAAATACTCAGAGGTGTTCTGGGGACTGGAAGTAGGTCACGTGGATTAGACCGAACCAGTATAAATCTTGTGTCTCCTCTCTGTGGTTAAAATTCTCCTTACTCTGACTCTTGTTTTTATTCAATACTTGCCACGCTTTTAGTTTTAAATTTTTGTAACCTCACCCAATTTCTACCCCCCTCTTGGGTGAGATTGTTTCTAACACAGTCCTTAATATAAGATCCTGTTTGATTTTTATTTTGATTCTAAATATAATATCCCAATCCACTTTGTCTATTATATTTATGTATTTTTTTTAAAGATAGTCCTTCTAATAATTATATTTCTAGCCAATATAGTTAATTAGCAAGGATATTTTAGGAAAGACAACACCTATTTATTACAAATAACTAACTTAACTTCTTTCTTTAATCTCTTCAAATTAGTCAACTAGGTATTATAATTAGGACTGGAGGTAGTAATTATTTAGGGAAAAAGACAGAAAAATGCAATATTAATTTCATAATGCCCAAAACATCTACTCAATTTAAGAAATCCCATTTGGGTCTCAAGAGACCAAATTGAGATTATCATATTAAATAAAAAGACCAAATTGCCCTTCAATTTATTTATTGTTTTTAAAATACCAAATCCCCTATTGGCTGGCTGGTCACCGGAGCTTCGGCATTGGAGCTCTGGTGACGGGGTGACAATTGTTCATCGGAGCCCCATCGGTCGGAAATTTTTTTTGGAAAATTTTCAGAATTTTAGTATAATAGTTAATAACTTTTGTAATGCTATTAACAACTTCATTATAACAGTTAACAACAGGTTTTCTAGGAAATTCAACAAGGTCTAGCGGCCGGAAAATGTTTTTTTGAAAATTTTCACAAATTCAGTATAACGGTTAACAACTTTTATGACGCTATTAATAACTTCAATATGACAGTTAACAACAGGTTTTCTGGGAAATCCAATAAGCTCCTGTAGCCAAAAAATTTTTTTTGAAAATTTTCACAACTTCAGTATAACGGTTAACAACTTTTGTGGCATCATTAATAACTTCAGTATAGCAGTTAACAATAGGTTTACTGGGAAATTCAAAAAGTTTCAGTGGCTGGAAAATATTTTTTTAAAATTTTTATAACTTTAGTATAACGGTTAACAATTTTTGTGACGCTATTAACAATTTCAGTATAGCAGTTAACAACAGGTTTTTTGAGAAATTCAACAATTGGTCACCGGAGCTCTGGAGGCCAGAAACAATTTTTTTGAAAATTTTTACAACATCAGTATAACGGTTAACAACTCTTGTAACATTATTAACAACTTCAATATAGCGGTTAACAACAAGTTTTTGAGTTTGTTAACGGCATTATTGAAGTTGTAAAAATGCTACTTTTTGAATTTACCGAAAAACCTGATGTTAACTGCTATATTGAAGTTGTTAATAGAGTTACAAAAGTTGTTAACCGTTATACTGAAGTTGTAAAAATTTTCAAAAAAAAAAGTAGTTGTTAAAGTTATAAAAATGCTTTTTTTTTTAATTTTTAACAAAACCTGTTGTTAGATGCTATATCGAAGTTGTTAATAGAGTTACGGAACTTGTTAACGACATTACTAAAGTTGTAAAAATGCTACTTTTTGAATTTTTTTTGAAAACTTGTTAACTGCTATACTGAAATTGTTAATAATATTACAAAAGTTGTTAACCGTTATACTGAAGTTGTAAAAAATGTTTTTTTAAAAAAGTAGCTGTTAAAGCTCTAAAAATGCCATTTTTTTTTGAATTTTTAAGAAAACATGTTGTTAAATGCTACACCGAAGTTGTTAATAGAGTTATGAAACTTGTTAACAGCATTATTGAAGTTGTAAAAATGCTATTTTTTGAATTTCTCAAAAAACCTGTTGTTAATAGCGTTACAGGAGTTGTTAACCGTTATACTAATGTTGTAAAAATTTTCAAAAAAGTTGTTTCTGGCCTCCAGAGCTCTAGCAACTAATTGTTGAATTTCCTGAAAAACCTGTTGTTAACTGTTATACTGAACTTGTTAATAGCGTCACAAAAGTTGTTAACCGTTATACTGAAGTTGTAAAAATTTTCAAAAAAATTATTTCTAGCCATCGAAGCTTGTTGAATTTCCCTAGTCAACCTGTTGTTAACTGCTATACTGAAGTTGTGAATAGCGTTACAAAAGTTGTTAACCGTTATACTGAAGTTGGGAAAATTTTCAAAAAATAATTTTCCAGCCGCCGGAGCTTGTTGAATTTCCCAAAAAACCTGTTGTTAACTGCTATACTGAAATTGTTAATAGCGTCACAAAAGTTGTTAATCATTATATTGAAGTTGTGAAAATTTTCAAAAAGAAAAATTCCGGCCGTCAGACCTTGTTGAATTTCCCAGAAAACCTGTTGTTAACTGCCATATTGAGGTTGTTAATAGCGTCATAAAAGTTCTTAACCGTTATACTGAAGTTGTGAAAGTTTTCAAAAAAATTTTTCTGGCCGCCAGACCTTGTTGAATTTTTCAAAAAACCTGTTGTTTATTGCTATACTGAAGTTGTTAATAGTGTTACAAAAATTGTTAACTGTTATACTGAAGTTGTGAAAATTTTCAAAAAAATTTTTCCAACCGACGGAGCTCCAGTGAACAATTTTGGCGGTCGCTGGAGCTCCAGTGACTACTGCCGCCGGAGCTTCGATGACCGACCAGCCAATAGGAGATTTGGTATTTTAAAAACAATAAATAAATTGAAGGGTAATTTAGTCTTTTTATTTAACATGATAATTCCAATTGGTCTCTTGAGACCAAAATGGGATTTCTTAAATTGAGCAGATGTTTTGGGCATTATGAAATTAATATTGCATTTTTCTGTCTTTTTCCCAATTATTTATGTCTGGGACAAAAAACTGAACTATTTATATGTTAATATTTATAGGAACAATCGCAATTAAATCTGGTTAAAATATTAAAATTGAAATTAAGGCCTATACTTTTAACAGATTCCTAATTAGACCAAGAGACCTTATTAACTATCTTTAAATGTTAAAATACCCTTTTAAATTAGCAAATTGATAATTGGTCCAATCAATTTATAACCTAACTTCTTTTTTTCTTGGGATTCTACCAAATGATCCATGGGCTTCATGTATTCCTACTCTCATATACTGTTAAAAAAGTGAAATGTATGATTTTTTTGTATGAATTTATATTAAGAAGTTTATGAGGAAAATGCCAAAAAAATGATGAATTTTGAAAATTCCAAATCAAGAATTACTACAAAAATATATTGTCATTTGCTTTTCAAATGTAGTCATTTTCTTTGCGAGTGTAGTAACTAATACTGATTTAGAATTTTGAAATTCTAACAATTACTTTTTTGGGATTTTCTCAAGTTTATTTACTTCATCCGTCCCATCAAATGTTGGAAAAGTTATTTAGATTTCTAATAAAAGTTCATATTAATTATTAGTAAGAATTTTAGCAATAAGATTATAAGATATAACATGATGAGAATATCTATATGAGAGATATAGTAAAGCATCTAAGAAAAAATGACAAATTTTGATGATGAAATATACTAATACATTAAGATTATGATTTTTTAACTACAAGAAAAAAAATTTTCCTTCAAAAAATTATTAATTTAATGGTGTTGGAATCAAGTAATTAAGAATTCCTATTCTCGTTACCAAAAAAGAAAGTCCATGTTTCCATAAATTTCGTATTAATATATGAGAGTTAATATAAAATATTATATTATGCATTGTCAATTTTTTTCTTAATATTTCCAAATTTTCTTATGTAAAACATTTTTTTATAAATAAATACTATATGGTGTCAAGTTTTCATAGTTTAATTTTTTTCTTTTAAAATAATATTATTTTAAACTATAAAAGGGTATTCTAGTCTTTTAAGAATGTTAGAAAAATCTTTGATAAGGCTTTTTGTTTAATTAGAAATTTGTTAAAAGCATAGGTTTTAATTTAAATTTTGAGATTTCAATCAGGCAAATCTTTAAGATTTACAAATCAAACATCTTGAATTTATAAATAATTTCTTAGAACGTTAATATAAGTCGGCGAGCTGATTTACACCCAAAAGCACACATAATAGAGGGAAAAATTTTATTACACACAATATTTTTTTTAATCAAAAAATAAGGCTAACATAGACAAATGATCAATGAATGAAAGCGGTTCATTCATTAAAGGGCCAAGAAGAAAAGGAAGTTACTTGTGCCAAAATGATTTGGACCTTGACAAAAAAGGGGCCGAAAAAATTGACCAATTGTTCCCCATGCGCGTGAAGCGTTAGCATGAATGCTGAAAACGCTCCAATTACATCACACATCAATCAAGTGAAATGAGAAATTATCACTAATAATTGTTTAAATTTTAAAAAAATAATTAATTTTTACAAATATTATGCTTGGTGAGATAAAAATAGGTTGAAAAATTAAACTATTTTACCATGTTACCCTTAATAAAAGAATATAATATTATCAAATAAAAAATATTTTTAAAAGACAAAATAATATAAATAAATAAAACTTTTAACCTTACATAATAATAATACTATTAAAAATTTAATAAATTATAATTTAAATAAGTAAATATGAATATTTAATATAAATATAAAATTTATTATAGATATTAAATGATTAAAAGATCATTAAATAAACATTTTAATAACAAAATATAAGTAAAATATATTAGAGAAAATAAAATACTCAATTCGAATATGATAAAACTACAAATCCTATACAAATATTACGCATCCTGATGATTTTGTTTTGTAATTTTTTTAATTCCTTGTTTATATTTATAGTAATTGAGCATTTCTATTGTAGAAAAAATTTATATAATATATTTTAAATTGGTAACATTTTGTCTTTAAACTGTAAGAGGCACTGAAAGATGAGGATTTATTATCCTAATTATTTTATTGATGAAAAATGTTTCCAATATTAAAAAGACACAAAAAAAAAATCACAGCTCTATTTCCAGTGCACTTTATTTGCCCCTCTTTTTTAAGTGTTGAATAGAGTATAAATAAACCCATAAACAAAATCAATTTAAAAATCAATTTCTAGCGGACTTATCTTTTATAGTTTAAATACAAATTAGATAAATGACATATGATTGAAAAGCTCACTAAGCTTAGTTTTTAATGCAATAAGACCTATTTAAAAATTTTTATTTTTAAAATTATATTCGGTGGAATTTAAGCTTTAATATGATGCGGTAATTCGAATTTGATGCAGCAAATTTGAATTTTTTTCCTTGCATCAGAATTGAATTTTCTCAATCAAATTCAAATTTCATGTATAAATTGCTGCAAATTCTGTAGCAAAATGTCCATCAATTTCACATTTAACTTGCTTCATCAAATTCCAATTTCGTGCAAAATTATTTCAACTTTTGCACAAAATTCTAATTTACCTATATTTTGTTATACTCTGTTTTTTACGCACCAAACAGAGTAAGTTTTCAAACAAAAAATGTCCACGCATGCTAACCACCCGCACACTGAAAGCAATCCTTATTTCAATAAAAATGATTTTATCATGTTTCTCCAACCATACGAAGTAAAAATCATGACAAACAACGATTATTGGATGTTTTGTTTGCTTAATTACCTCCCTAACTATTAAAATTAAAATTCCAATCAATTCTTGTGACCTTTGACTCTATATCAGATTTGGAGGGATTTCTGCTCACAACAAATTATTGGAGAGGAAAAAAGCGCGAAAGTAAACATAAAGTGAAAAAAGTATAGTTTCTATATTTGCACATCCGTACAAGTATATCTAGTCAGCTACCAATATTTACTGCTCGTGAGGGAGCAACTGAAGGCAGCAGGTTTCACGCGTCCTTCCCTTGAGAATACGAAGACATTATATCTTCAACAAAGTTGGGCAGAACTTCTCACCAAAAGAGGGGGGGAAAAAAAAAATGGGCGGAACTTGCGCAAACAGTCACATGCTCATTTCGGAACTGAACAGTCGTTGCCAATGAAAAATCATGATTTTTCATTTTCATTGCCTAATTTTCCTTGTACCAACGGGGTCTTGTGCCATTCCAGCACGAGGGTAGGAGCGATAGAAATATAAAACTGCTCATTTTAGTAATAAATAATTATTATTCCTTCCACATGTTTTCTCATTTTTTATATATCCGCTGGACTAATAAAAAAAAATACATAAGGAGCACACCAATAAAATATATTATATTAATTTTTTTATTCTAAAATTAATTGCAATAAAATCTTTCAGTCAACCAATTAAATAACATCAGTTTAAGTTAATAGTAGGAAAAAAACATTTGAATTTTTTTGACCAAAATAAACATTATGATTTTATCATGGGAAAATTGGTTAAAAGTTCATCTTTGATTAATGGGGAAATAGGACCTGTAATAAATACAAAGATATGGGCCCCTCAAATCTAGCAGGGAAAAAAATCATATTATCTTAATGGATGCTCATTGCATATGACAGATTATTACTTGCATATCATGGATTTTAATTGTATATGGTGGATATCTAGTTGTATATGAGATCTTATTACATATCACGAATCTTAATTGCATATTGTTGATCCAAACTTGCATAGTACTTACTCTAATTGTATATTGTGGATACCTAATTGCATATTGTATTTTATTACATAATATGGATCTTAATTGCATATAATTAATCCAAAGTTGCATAGTGGTGATTCCAATTAAATATGAGATCTTAATGCATATTACGAATTCTAATTGTATATTGTTGATTTAAAGTTGTATATGCATTATTCAAATTGCATATCGTGGGTACCTAGTTACATATGAAACTTTATTGCATATCATGGATTCTAATTGCATATCATTGATCAAAATTTGCATATTATTGATTTTAATTGCCTATATGTTACTATTTATATAAACAAATTCCTTTGTGTAGTACTCACAAACAACTTTTTATCTATGAATGCTAATTACATATGACAAATCTCATTTCCATCATGTTAATCTAAATAAGAATTTGTTTGTGAGTACTATACAAAGGAATTTGTTTATGTAAATTTGAATCAATGATATACAATATGAATAACTAATATGCAACTTTGGATCAATTATATGTACTTAGGATCTATAATACTACCTCCAGTCCTAATTAGAATTTGTTTGTGAGTTGTAAATTACAAACGAGGTCTTATAATTAGGATCGGAGGTAATATACAATAAGATATAGGCAACTAGGTATCTGCAATGTGCAATTAGAATCAGTAATATGTAAGTTTGGATCAATGATATGCAATTAAGATTTGTAGTATGTAATGAAATTTCATATGCAATTAAGTATCCACCATATACAATTAGGATCTATGATATGCAAGTGAGGATTCGTTATATGCTATTAGCATTTATCAAGGTAATACTCTCTCTGTCCCTTATTATAAGATCCAATTTTTTGAATAGGTTTGTCTCTTTTTATAAGTTCTCTTGAGTTTGTTTGAACATTTAATGCATTATTACATATTTTATCTCTAGTTTAATACATTTAATACATTCTCTTTTTTCATTTATCTTACTATTACTTTCTCACATCTACCCATTTATATATAGGGGTATATTTGGAAAGAAATTACATTTACTACATATTAATTGCTTTTAACTAATTTTAACTATTTTCTTAAATCATGCAATTTAATTAAAAGGATCTTTTAATAAAGGACGGAGTAATATATTCTTTCTCTTACTATACTTACTAACATCTGAGGGGTTTACATCTTTACATTTATTATAGATTCTATTTCCTAATTAATTTGTCGAAAAGGGACCGATTTTCCCTTTTATCATTTAAAAAATATGATTTTTTTAAAAGTAATTAAATTTTATTTAAAATTACTTGTTTATTTTTGATAGAATGATCAATTCTCATTAATAATCTTTCTAACCAAAAAAAAATTCTCATTAATAATCAAGTATGAAATCAAAATTATCTAGGCTTAAGTATAATTTGATCTTTTAACTTTATGTAAAGTTTCAGTTTGATCCTTAACTTTAAAAAGTATACTTTTAGTCCTTTAACTTTAAAATTGTTGTCTTAAATAATGATTTTTTGTAACAATTATAATTGTTTTGAAAATTAAATTTAATATTATAGCATTTGGTAATATTTTATTGATATTCAAGAGTTCAATATTATCATTTTTTATTAACAGTTTCAGAGTTGAAAGACTAAAAATTTACTTTTTAAAATTAAGAGACCAAAATAAAACCTTATGTAAAGGTGAAGAACCAAAAGTATACTTTAACTAATTATTTATTTTAAAAAACCAAATGAAATAAAGACTCATTTAAAATATTTAATTTGTCATGAGAAATGTTGCCTAAAATCATGAGAATTGTTCATCGCCATCGGAACTTCTGTTACTATTCTAGTGATTGTCTCTCTTCTTCATCTGCGTCATGGCTTACGGCACTATCGTATCGCCTACACTTTTGAATTTCTTGCTTACTTGCTGTATATAACCAGTTCGTTTTCCAATTGGGGTTTCAGTATAACATTCTCACTCAGCCGGTTCATACTTCTCTTCCTTCTTCCCCTGCGGTAAGCTATTTATAATTTCTTCGATCAATTTCTTTGTGCTTACTGTTCATGAGATTCTTTTGAAGTAATCCATCGTTTTTTTTTTTGGTGTGAATGAAGTGATACATCGATTTGTTTTTTGTTTCACTGATGCAAAAAGACGGCAAATTATGGGATTTTGGTATCACCCATAGGTAAATGATTTGGGGGCAGTGTCCTTCTTCCTTCTCTTTAGTTTCATATGCTGGATAAATGCTTTCTTTGCGGTTGAAATTTTCCGTGACGATGGTAATTTATCTCGATGTCTCATCTATTATTAGGATTATGTATTTTCTCCTTTCTGGTGCGTTTGGTACTACACGTAATTAGGCCGAGCTGCACATCTCCGGCTGAGGAAGCTATTCCTGATTAACTGTGGGGTGTTTTTTCTAGAGTGGACTCATTTTGAGTGTTGTTTCCTTTCTTGCTGTTTATCTTGTGTTGCTCTGGACCTTGATCATCATGCTTTGTAATTACTATGTAGTTTCTTTGGCTGAACGATTTGCTTTCCTTTTTGTTGTACCCACTTCCCTTTCATTGGCATACTTTGTATGGCTTGTTTCTAATCGTCAGGCTCGCAATTTTAT
Source organism: Neltuma alba (assembly GCF_004799145.2). Taxonomy (NCBI): domain Eukaryota; kingdom Viridiplantae; phylum Streptophyta; class Magnoliopsida; order Fabales; family Fabaceae; genus Neltuma; species Neltuma alba. The sequence continues at coordinate 43,056 of NW_021637692.1, read as the reverse complement.
TCATCATGGTTCAAAGGTTTATAAGTACACGAATTACCTACGGTTATTCTTCATTGAAAATTTACTTTTCCTAACAAAAGAAACGAAACCGAGAGAAAATTATCAAATTTTGTAATTTTTGCTGTGGATGATGGAGAGTATGCACATTTCACATCTGCATCTGCTTTATATCTGTTGTTTAATGATTTCTATGTGATGGTGTTGACAGAATCAGCATGCGACTTCTTTTACAACCTTGGAAACTTTTATCAGCAATACTGTTGCTAATATTGGGCACACCGCTTTCTTATGCGTTATGGAAGAGTGAAAGTAAAATCAAGGAAGCTGTTTTCCTTTCCCCTAAGTTTGAACTAGGACCAGGATCAGTTGAAAATAAATTTTACTATGATATAGACTTTCCAAGAGGCCATATTGCAATCAAGAGTTTCAATGGTGAAGTAATTGATGAAGAAGGCAATTCTGTACCTCTTCATGAAACTTATCTCCATCATTGGGTTGTTGGTAGATACCATCAACGTAAAGGGGTGACACTCAGAATTAATGACGGCCTTAGTGAGTCAGGCCGAAATCACTTTCTGGTGAGGAACAGTGGCATCTGCCAGAGTAATACCCTTGGACAGTATTTTGGTCTTGGATCTGAAACACGAGGAACAGCTACAGATATTCCAGAGCCTTTTGGTATAGAAATAGGTAATCCTGCAGACATTCCAGAGGGGTATGAGGAGAAATGGATGCTTAATGTGCATGCCATTGATACTAGAGGCGTAGAAGATAGGCTGGGGTGCACTGAGTGCAAGTGTGATCTTTATAACATCACAGTTGACGAATATGGCCGCCCTTTGAAGCCGGATTATTTAGGTGGTCTTCTGTGCTGCTATGATAAAACTCAATGCAGGGTGAAGAAAGGCATTAAGGGACGAAGGAGAGGCCTCTACTTGAGATATACAGTTAAATGGGTTGACTGGAGCGATTTGATAGTTCCTGTTAAGATTTATATACTTGACGTGACTGATAGTTTGCAAGTACCAAATGGTTCAAATTCAAAGGCCTTGAGTACAAAGCATAACTGCAAGGTAAGTAATTATTCAGTTGACAAGTTCATTGGTCTGAATCCTAGTTGAAAACATAATTATACACTCTTGCATTATTGGGCGCATGCGAGCAACACGTATTTCTTGGTTACAGATTGAGTATCAAGTAGACTCTTGCTGCAATAACCAGAAGGATGGCAGTGGATGCATTGATGTCAAGAGGACAAGCCTCCCAATGCCAAGAGGTGGCTATGTCATCTATGGTGTGGCTCATCAACATTCAGGTGGAACTGGTTCAAATCTGTATGGACAGGTGATATTCTATTTCTACTTTTCAGTTTTTAACAGCTACAGGTTGTTATTCTCACCACTGGTTTTATTCATTGAATAGAAGACATTGATCTGTTCTGATCATTAGCGGAATAATGATACTTAATTATTCATCATACTTGCTCGAATCGCGCTCTGCCTAAGATACCATAGGTTTTTTGCATCTGTGAGAAAATGTTTCAAACACACAGTCATTTGTAGACACTTAACAATTTTTGTATCATTGTATCAGATTAAATATTGTTTGTTTAAAAAAAAAAAAATAACGCTATAAAAAGCATACAACTTCTTATTTTCTCCTCTCTAGGTGTCATTTTCTCCTTTCACTTCAGGGAACACCAAATCCAGTGTATTTATCCGGTAAAATAAAATTATGAATTGGAGACTAATTAGTAGCTTATGGAATGGGGGAAATTAGATGGAAGACAATTTTCCTGGTATGGGAATATTCGACCCAACTTTGGTGCTAATAAGAGTGGCTTGCTCTGGACAGGGGAGCCCCACAAGAATCGTAAGTAATGATTGTGACACAGCAAATTGAGCAAGGTTGTAAATTTTCATCTTGCTGTATTGTGTTCGAACTTTTACGAGAAATTCACTATTTGCAAGAAGTGGGTAATTCTTTTTTTTTTTTTAACCAATTAGTATGGGCATCACTTCCTTATAGAAAACCTTACCTTCACCATTTATGATTCTGCAGGGGTTAAAATCTAAATAATTCCTCAGAGCTCACATCTAAACTCTTTCATAGCTTTAAATCAACAATTTTCCTTAAATTCACACCAATGTGAAATGATAGCAGTACAACTTCTTTTCTGAAATTAGTGAGATGGTTTCAGGATGGAAGGGTTATATGTTCTTCAATACCAATCTATGGAACTGGAAAGGAGGCAGGGAATGAAGAAGGCTACATTATAGGAATGAGCACTTGTTATCCTCAACCTGGTTCGGTCAAGATAATTGACGGAGAAATTGTAACTCTAGAATCCAACTACAGCCGCATCAGCCGACCACACACTGGAGTTATGGGGCTCTTCTACCTCTTGGTAGCAGAACAGTTGCCAGACCAACTCTTCCGACATTCTTCTCGTGCTTCATTATTTGCAGATATAGAGAATATATTTAACTGAGTCAATTCGTAGCATTTTAGATAGGGTCCAAATATCACAGTACATGCTGAGAGTAAATGGGTAAGTGTAGTTCTATGTTATGCATTATTCCTCTGCTTTTGGTCCTTATGTTTGGTTTCTCTAGTCAATGTTCTTGAAGAGGTCGAGGAAGGGGCCTATGTTTATACTGTCGGTAATTTCCAACAATTGCCTTTAAAAGAAAATCAGACTGCTGCTGTAAAATGGGAACGTAACTGATCTTATATTCTATTAGCTTCCTAGAAGTGGCCATTTAAGAATTTTGGTCAGCACAGTTCAATTTTGAAAATAATCCTCAAGTCTCTTTAATACTCGAAGCATGTAGTTAAAAAAAAAAAAACATTCTTGAAGCATGCTTTTCTTTGATTAGGACACACATGCATATGTATACATATAGACGCACACATATTACTTGTGTGTATATGTTTTGTGAGTCAAATTTAAGGCTTCACCTTTTTATTCATTCATCAATGAGACGTACGGTATATTCATTTTTCTATAAAAGTGTTTAGGTGAAAACCAAACTATGATTTTAAAACTGTTTTTATAATATATAAAACAAATATGTGAAAGAATTTATCTCGTTTTGTGAAAGAGTGCTCTTTAAAAGTACTTTTATATGTTTCCAAACACCTTTTATATTGAAGCAACTATCATCGGTAATAAATCAATAGTGATTCATACAAGCTAAATCTTTTAATTAATAATTTGGTTAAATAAAGAGTAGAACTCTACATCCTTTCTTACATTTTGCTTTAGTTACACTGTCTTTGCTTTCATTTTTGAAAACATACCCTTAAATTCAAATTGCTAATTTTGTTAAAAATGTTTTAAAGAATTTCTTTTATTAATTAAAATTTAGTTAATATGCACAAAATTTCTCTAAATTTTGAGTTGATCGTACATCACTTCCCTAAACTTTAAAAATTCAAATTAAGAACACTAATGTTTCATATTTTGACAATCAATGCTTGTGATGTTCAAATTACTGGCTTAATTATTTTGACATGTCATATATTTTTATTATATATCATATCATTTACAAATATATTTGGTGTTTGACACGTAATTTTAATTATTTTATCCCTTTTTCTATTTAATAAATACCTAATCAAACAAATATTTCTAATATCTTTAAAGTACTCTATGTTTTTCAAGCGTTTCATTTTAAAGTTAATGTGCATCTAGCAACCTCAATTATTTTGTTAGGTATATTCAATGTCTTAAAGCCATTTGTGGTGTAATTTTATTCTTAAAGTAATTAAAATGGAGTAATCTCATCCCTGCCGTTTCCGTTAAGCTTTCCCCTTGTGCTCCTTTTCCTTCCCTGTCTTGTCGCTTTCACTCATCAACCACGCTGGCCAGGCCTCCATGAAGTGAAAACACTGTCAAGTAAAAGTGATTCAAGGTCATCAATTATCAAATTATTATAAACCAAAATTAAAGTGCCTCGTCCTCACTGAATCTTCCTGCATTACATATTTCAAAAAGTTCTCCAACACTAGCATATGCCATGACCATAGCCAGATGAGCTGGGGTCAGCAAAATCTAAGCAATGAATAATCTTATAATAATTCAATCAACTTCACAATGAATCTCTTCTTCCCTGTTGAAACAAAAGGGCATCAAAGAACATGTGTTTCTATTTACCAAAAAAAAAAAAAAAAGCCCTGCGTTTCTGAGTTTAATAGTTGAGATAAAAAATGGTCTTACCTACTAAAATTGAATGATGTTAGAATGTTTCAAGGATTTGTGATTTCTAATCTCTTTCTGTACATGCTCATAATCTGCAGAATTAAAGGGATGGGGAAGAAGGTAAGAAGAATAATCCAGTAATTAATGCAAAGATAAATAAATAGAGCAAAGGAACAAACTTGGAATCTCTCTCAATGAACTTGACGGCAAAGAACTTGCCGACTCGTTTCTCTCTAGCCAGCTTGGCAACACCGAAATTCCCAGACCCAATATCTTTGATTATCTCATATCGTTCCGTTGACAATCTCCACAATAGGTTCTTAAAAGTTAATAATCTTCTTCACCTTCTGATGGCAATGACGATGAGGATACTGTGGAGCTCGAATTTGCGTTATCATTCTCGCTCCCACCTTCCATCGTGAAATGCCCTATCACATCCACAGTTCCCACCAACTTCTCTTGGCACAAAAACCCATCGCTGAAAATTCTCTCCACTCCTCTGTAAAAATCGTGTTCGCTCTCTCACTGCCGACCCTGCCTTTCTTGCTCCTCGTCAGAAGCCACCGCTGTTGATGAGTGAAGGACGGGGACAAGAAGGAAGGGAAAGGGGCAAATGGAAAAAGCTTAACAGACGTTTTCAATTTTATTTTTCAGGCGGCATGGATGAGGTTACATCATTTTAATTACTTTAAAAGTAAAATGGTATCACAAATGATTTTATAAGAAAAAAAAAAGATGCTGATTTTAATGGTAATTTCAGCACGCGGGAGTTGATGGTTGGAATATGAAAGATCATGATCCTTAATTGAAACTTTTAAAGTTTGGGAAAGTGATGTGCAAAAAGAGTTGCATGCATTCTAGCTATGTTAGAACTTTTTTTAATTACTAATTTAACCTTTATCATGCAAAATATTTAATTTTAACCAAAATAGTTTTGAAGAATTTAAAAGTTTTTTTCTTTTTCTTAATTTGATTTTCTTTCAAATATCTTTTTTTAAAAATATTTTTGTCATATTGAAATAGAACCTTAAGTAATTTAGTTAATTTAGACATGAAAAACTTGATTAAAACACACTTATTCATGCTTTCTCTTTTGTTAGTGTTAAAGTTATTTCTAAAGATTGTTTTGTAAATTTTAATTCTTTTTTTTTGGTTGGTTTGCTTACTATATGTAACCTTTGAAGTTATTTCATTTTAATATATTTGATTTTGTTTTTGGTTAAAAAAATATTGATTAAAAATTTGATTAACTTTTTAAATAAATATATAATTAACTTAATATGTTTATAAATGTTTGAAACAAAAACTTTTATTCTATAAATTTAAACGAATTATTTACTCTCCCAAACTTATGTTATTTATATTGTATTGTGAAATATATGTGCTTGAAATATTTTTTATTCATTTAAAAAATCTAAACAAAAAATTCAATAAATGTGATGTAATATTAAAATTATCGAATTTTATCCATAATCAAAATTAACAAATTTAATAGCATATTAGAAAATTTGAAATTACATTTATTAAAATTATTTTTTAGTTATATAAAAATTATTTTTTTAAACATAAATGTTTAAATAGTTGTTATGTTAATAAGGTGCGGATCAAAATAAAAATGTTAAGAGGATGTCATTTGATCAAAATAAAAGTTTAAAATCAAGCTTAACAATTAATTAATTTTAAATGTATAACACATATCCTAATATTAAGGGAGGTTTATACGGGGTTTTAAAATAAAAAATATATTTTTATAATTTAGATAAAACAAAAAGTGCATTTTCTTTTGCCGAAGAATAAAGGGTTATTTTGTTCTTATTAAGGAGCTTTTTAATCTCGATGAAGACGATTACATTTAAGATTGGGCACTACAGAACATTTCATTTCTTGAAAGGAATCGCCATTTTCGAATATTGTTTAATCGATTTTCTATGGTATCCAATCGACGTGGACAGGAATATATGAAATATCATAGTAATGATAAAAATGGAACTATTTTTGGTTCGGATATTCTTTAGAAAACTCCATAGGTCTAGCTGGAAATGAAAAAGACTGTGAATAAAAAACTGATTCAAAATATTTATTTATTTTTTCTGGCGATGGAACTCTTGTTTCTATGGTGTTGATTGATTTCATCGTCCTTGCTCCGACCAATCCATATCAACAATCCTCCTGTTCCTTCTCTTCCTCATTTGCGTCATGGCTTACAATATCAATTCATAGTTTCACAATCCATTTCCAAGTTAGTAGAAAGCACACGGCTGGTTAAAAAAAAAAAAAAAAAGCAGGTTGCCCGCGGAAACTTTCTCCCCTCGTGGACCCCACTTGGAGCCGAGCTTCCCCACCTCAGTTCACAACGCCACGTGGCCGTATCCTTTCCTGTCGTGTTCTTCATTTTTCAGAAAATCTGACTTTCGTATCGCGTTTTGAATTTGCTTGCTGAGTTGCTGTATATATAACCAATTCGTTTGTGAATTGTAATTGCAACATCGCATTCTCACTCAGCCGAGTTATAATTCTTGTCGTTCCTCTCCTGCGGTATGCTATTCTTAACTTCTTCGAACAATTTCTTTGTGATTGCTGTTCATGAGATTTTTTTTTTTTGGGGGAATTTTCCGCGTAAAAGATTATCTCACTCTAGTTTCTAGGCATGGGTTCATCGACTTGGAAGTTGGAACTTCGTGTTTTTGTATGTGGTGGGATTGCGTTCTCCTTTGCCGTCTGCCATAAAAGTAATTTCTATTTAATAGCCAATCTGTCTCCATAGTTAGCCGCCCCCCTTATGTGACTTCTAGTTTTTGATGCCTTAATTTGAGTTCTGATTTTAATACCTGTTTGTTATTATTTGAAAAAAATGAATTATGTACCTTATACGCTACATGACTTGTTTTGTGTTACTTCCTCCGAAGAATATGGCAAAACAGACATGCTTTGAAGTTCGAATAATCTGTCAAAGTGTGTTTTTTTACAGAAGTTCAGCTCCACCAAGTTTTTGAGAGTTTTATTAAAAGGTTGAACAGCTATATAAGACGAATGTAAGGATTTTCTTTTGGTCTACAAATAAGGACGTTTATTGCGAGACATTAGAAATCCGTTTTATTTTGTATCTTTCCTATTTCTTCCCATAAACCATGTCCAAGCATCTTCATGTAGAGCTCGGACAACTGCATTAAGTGATTGTGGTGGACATAGTTTATCAAGATGTTCTTTTTTCTCTTGCCAAGGAGAATAAATAAACATGCAATTGGCCTCACAGAGACAATCTTTTTGTCTACTATTCAGAACAAAGATATTCTGTTAGTTGATTCCTCCTGAGCTTTATTTACTTGAGCTCTTGTATTCTTTTTTCAGCACCAAAAGACTATTGTGAAAACGTTTCCACATGCTTTTAAGATGTTTCCAGTTCGTACACATTAATGATGGTATCTCAATAATTATAGCCCCCTCATTCATACGATGGGCATGCTTTACTATTCACTAATGCATCACTTGTGTTGGTTTTCGTACTTCATAATTCATAATTCCAATGTACTTTCATTGGTTGGATGATTTACTTTTCGTCTCTATTGTTCCCATTTTCCCCCTTGTTCGCTTACTTTTTATGGCCTGTTGTGAAGTTCATAATTTTTATTCATCATCGTTCAAAGGTTTTATAAGTAAACAAATTACTTATGGGTTTTCTAATAAAAGAAAAGAAAGTAACTGAGAGAAATTTATCGAATTCTATTATAATTTTTGCTGTAGATGATGGAGAGGATGCACATTTCACATCTTCATCTGTTTTATATCTCGTATTTAATGATTTCTATTGTGATGGTGTTGACAGAATCAACATGCGACTTCTTTTACAACCTTGGAAACTTTTATCAGCAATACTGTTGCTAATATTGGGCACACCGCTTTCTCATGCGTTATGGAAGAGTGAAAGTAAAATCAAGGAAGCTGTTTTCCTTTCCCCTAAGTTTGAACTAGGACCAGGATCGGTTGAAAACAAATTTTACTATGATATAGACTTTCCAAGAAGTCATATTGCACTCAAGAGTTTCAATGGTGAAGTAGTTGATGAAGAAGGCAATTCTGTGCCTCTTCATGAGACTTATCTCCATCATTGGGTTGTTGTTAGATACCATCAACGTAAAGGAGTGTCACTCAAAAGTAATGATGGCCATCGGGTGCTTAGTGAGTCAAACCCAAATCACATTCTGGTGAAAAACAGTGGCATATGCCAGGGTAATTCTCTTGGACAGTATTTTGGCCTTGGATCTGAAACACGGGGAACAGCTACAGATATTCCAGAGCCTTTTGGGATAGAAATAGGTAATCCTGCAAACATTCCAGAGGGGTATGAGGAGAAATGGATGCTTAATGTGCATGCCATTGATACTAGAGGTGTAGAAGATAGGCTGGGGTGCACTGAGTGCAAGTGTGATCTTTATAACATCACTGTGGATGAATATGGTCGGCCTTTGAGGCCTGATTATTTAGGCGGCCTGCTATGCTGCTATCATAAAACTCAATGCAGGGTGAAGGAAGGCTTTGAGGGACCAAGGAGAAGCCTCTACTTGAGATATACAATTAAGTGGGTTGATTGGAGTGATTTGATAGTTCCTGTTAAGATTTATATACTTGACGTGACTGATAGTTTGCAAGTACCAAATGGTTCAAATTCAAAAGCCTTGAGTACAAAGCATAACTGCAAGGTAAGTAATTATTTAGTTGACAAATTCGTTGGTCTGAATCCTTTTTTCTCTTTAAAACATAATCATAGTCTCTTGTATTGTTGAGTGCATGTGAGCAACAAGGATTTCCTTGTTACAGGTTGAGTATCAAGTTGAGTCTTGCATCAATAATCAGAAGGATGGCAGTGGATGCATTGATGTCAAGAGAACAAGCCTCCCAATGCCAAGAGGTGGCTATGTCATCTATGGTGTGGCTCATCAACATTCAGGTGGAATTGGTTCAACTCTGTATGGGCAGGTGATAATGGATTTCTATTTTTCTGTCTCTAATTGCTATTTTAACTTGCATATATAAAAAAATTAACATGGAAAGGAGTCAAAAGTGATGCTTGTGACCCAGCAAATCAAGCAGGGTTGTAAGTTTGCATCTAACTTTGTTGTGTTGCTACGTTTATGAGCAATTCACTATGTGCAAGAAATGAGTGAATTGTTTTTTGCCAATTAGTGAGGGCATCATATCCTTATAGCAGCACAGCTCTTTTCTTTTTTTTTCCCCCCTCCTGAAATTAGTGAGATGGTTTCAGGATGGAAGGGTTATATGTTCTTCAATGCCAAGTTATGGAACTGGAAAGGAGGCAGGGAATGAAGAAGGCTACATTGTAGGAATGACCACTTGTTATCCTCAACCTGGTTCTGTCAAGATAATCGATGGTGAAACTGTGACTCTGGAATCCAACTACAGCCGCAGCTGCCGGCCACACACTGGAGTTATGGGGCTCTTCTACCTCTTGGTCGCAGAACAGCTGCCAGACCAAGTCTCGAGACAATCTTCTCGTGCTTCATTATTTGCCAATATAGACAATATATTTAACTGATAGTCAGTTTGTAGCATTTTAGATAGAGTCCAGTCTCTGGCTTATATCTTAAAAATATCTCTGTAGTATCTTGGACAGCTCAAGCAAGAGCTGTCTTGGCGACAATCTTACTGAATTGTTGTCTTAAAAAATAATGCAATATTTTGTAGCAATGGGTGTATTCCATGTAGTTACTATATATATATATATGTATGTATTTATACTGTGAGTAGATGATTAAGTACAATTCTATATTACGTGTCTTCCTCTACTTTTGGTATGTTTGGTTTTTCTGATCAATGCTCTTGAAGAGTTGAGGGGGAAGGATGACCCTCAAACTTCATGATCAACCAAAACTTACTTTTAGTGACTAATATAATTAATACTCAAGATTTTTGAAGAGGAAGTACGGTGAATAGTTATTTCGCTATTGCTTATGGTGGAATCATTTTATTGGCACTTGAATGGTGAGTGGTTTTAGGGCCATTTTGGGATTATTATAGGTAGTTTTGCACTCAAGGATTTGTTTATGATGCCTGATGATACTGTTTTCAAATATGATAAATGGTATTTTTGCACTTTCATTTCACCTTTATTAATTTATCCGAACATCTCATGTATTATTAATTTATTGGTAAGGTCTATCAATAAAAATGGGAAAGTCTACCTTTAAAATTTAAAAGTGGATAAGATCATATTATAGACATGTATGAGAAGAAAAACGCAGAGAGGAATTTATTATTTCCTTAAATAAATATATAAATATTTTTTAAATTTTATTTATAAGTTACTTTTAACATTTTTTATTGTAATCAAGAAAAACTTAAATCCACGTTAACCTTGTTTTAAAATTGTTAAATTTTGCAACTTTACCTTTATTTAATATATACACAGTTTTTAAGAAAATAATTAAACAATAACAAATGAATGGAAAAGTAAAACATTCATATAAAAAATTTAATGACGTGATTTATAAATAGGTTCTAACTCTTTGCCTATGGGATTAGAAAAGTATCTCATACAAAACAGTAGTTAAGAAAAGGGTGAAGGGGCAATTTTACCCATTGTAATATTTAAAAGGAGCATCAAGCACCATAATAAAATATTAGGTACAAAAATATCCATGATAATTCAAAAAAAGCCCAAAGTGCCATTGCCGTTAAATTGAGTAATGTTGACTATTTAAAAGAATATGTTGACTACAAGTACTGACGTGGAGACAAATGTGGCATAATTGTATCTTCTCCTGTGACTCCTTCGTGGTTCAAACCAAATCTCTTCTTCTTCTCAACCTCAGTTTTGGTGGGCCATTTCTCTGCATCCAAACGGAAGGCCAAATTCAAATGACCAGATTTTCCACTCTAATCACAAATCAACTATTTTAACCACACTTCCTCAAAAAATCATCCAGTCCTCCCGCATTCTAATATACGCCTCAATGCTTTGGCTACAAACTAATCACAATCAAATCCCTTAAATTTCGCTTATCTTCTTTACTTTTGATACAACCCCATGGAGAGCATCCTTCAAATGCTTCTGAATGCTCTGATTCAATCCAAAACCATAAAGTCCGAGTATAAAACACAGCGTTCTATTCAACAGATGGAAGAGAAGGGTCAAACCCAAAACTCCATTAATGTAGCGCGTAAACATTACACCGAATTGTCTTAAGAGTCCCCAAGGAATTCAAATACCCAGAAAGGCAAGTACTTGTTTACTCAAATAGGTCTAAATACCAGAATGCTCAGATCAGTTAATAGTTTAAACATATTGATGGTTACACAAGCCCCGCCGATAATAATAAATATTCGTCATTGCTGATTCTATCTGATCTCCTGAATCTGGCATCGATTCCGATCCACTTTGTCACTGCTCTAGTCACCTTCTTCCCTTCTTCCCCTCACATCTTCCTCGCTGAAATTCGATCCACTTGCTGCAGCCACGACGGTCGCCGCTGTTGACTCGCCAATGTCATGAGAAGATGACGTCCCTGCTGCTGTTGCAACCCCAATTGTCTATGCCACTGCATCAACAAATTTACCACCGCCACCACTACGTCCTGCTCCTCCTCCTCTATCGCTACCCAATACAGTCAACGAGATTACGTTTACCGGTAAGGTAGCACTAGAAGTAATACTAACTCGGCAAAGGAGAGAGCTGGGCACTAGTACTTTTTAATAATAATAGTTTTAACTAATAAATTTGATTAGCAAATATATTTTAGAAAAGACAACACTTATTTATTACAAATAACTAACTAAATTAATTTTTTTAATATACTCAAATTAAACAAGTAGCTTTTATATTGATAACAGGAGGCAGTATTAAAGTGTGAAGACTCCACCTAATTGTCCCAGGAAATGAATATTGTTGTACGAAAACCAAAGCTTGCTAATTTATTTAGCGTCAAAATTAAGAAACAAATAATTCTCCAATTGCGCTGGCCTAAAAAGAAATTCTCCAAATACTAAACGCCACCCCTAATTGTGCCACAACACAGTATTTAGAATTTTAGGTTAGTCATAATCAAAAAGAGAATTACGTGCACAACAAAGAACTGTAGATATATAATCGACGAAGATAATAAATTGCCGATAACTTGTACAAGAGCCCAAAATGTACAAGAAAACTAAAACTTCATCAGCAACATAACACAAAAAAAAGAAAAAAGAAGACCATCATTCAAGATGCCCCGAGCCGCTAACTTCAAGATGCCCCGAGCCACAAAGTCTTCTAAGTTATCACAGCATACCTTTATACGTCATCAATGGTTTGGTTCATTTGTTATTCAGTAACCAATTTGAAAAACTACGCTGATTTTTTTTTTTTCCAATAGAAAAAGAAAACGACGTTGATTAAGTAGCCAATCGATGAGACCTTTTATTTAATAATTAATAATAACTGAAACATAGCTTGGAAAGTTAAAAGTTTATCCGAAAGTCTAATTTTTAATGGTTAGCATATAAAATCCAATTATTAATTATTAATAAAATGATCTTTTCTGTAAAAAATTATTAATTATTAATATTTCAATCGATAAATTACTCTAGAAGTTTTAAAAAAGTTCAAAATAGATATTCTCTTATTTTATTGTATATTAGATTATTAGTTGATAAAGAGGAAATTTTTCATGCTTACTTCACCGCACCACGGTAAAATTCGCAAATGCCATAATCTAATAATTTATTTAATAATCAATGATCAACAAATAAAAAAAGCCACAAAGGAATTGGATAATGACAACTAAAAAGGGCTTTCAAGGCTCTCGTCCTATCTGCCTCGCTAGTCTAACTAGGTCCTCAAATGCCCAGTTCTGGACCGCATCGTTTTTGTATGAACTGCCAAAACAACGCTCTGGATGGGATACGGATCTTCTCAGCAGCTCTCAGAAGCTTAAAATCGTGTCCGTTCAATTGATCTCAGCGCTGAATATTGGAACACATATAGGGTATTCAAAACAGCATCTCAGCCGTCCATATCATTATAATCCTAACCATCCATGTTTGATGCCTTTAAACCAGAAGCCATTCGACATTCTGCGACCTCAGCGGGAACACTTCACGCCAATCGCAAGCAAACTCTTTATTCAAATGTCATATAGATATACTTGGATATATAGATTCTATGGCCACTAGCTATTCTAGTTGATTGTTTCTGCAATTGGCAAGACTCTATTTAACTTTTTAAAAGTAGTCCAAGTGAAGGAATTACCGATTTTGAGGAGAGGGGTTCAAAAATCAAAGTCTTAATTCTAAGGGGCAAGGTAAGATGAAAATAACTAATTGTTGTTATGAAAAGATGGTATCCTTTTCGGATCTTTTTCATAGCCAATGTCATTCTTGCTTTTAAAAGGAAATGAAGTTGTGGGTTTAAAAAATTTGATAGTGCAACACTACGAAACTTGTCTTGTAATATTTATACTCTTCGGTTTTGCCAGGAAGTGTAATAGCTTCATCCATATTTAAGTTTTTATTCATTTGGAATGTTCATTGACGTTAATGCAGGTTGCATGAATATTTATATGCTCGGTTCAATGTATAAGCATTCGAGAAAAAGCATAGGCATCTTTTCATACTCCATTTAAATGTAGTTTGTTGTGTTTAAGTTTTGCTTTGTTTTTTTTTTAATTTATGTAATTTCTGATTTTCAAATAAGATTCTATTTATAGATGGTAAAATGGGCTGGGCTAGCGCCAGCCAGCTTGCCAGCACGCCTAAAAGAGCGGGTTTGGGTTGGGGAAATCCTAGCCTGCCAAAATCTACACTTATGCAACCCGCACCGTTTTCAGCCTGGTCCGTGGCGGGCTAGCCCGCCTTTTTTTTTTTTTTCACATTTTGGACTCTCAGCCTGCCAGCTCTCTTAGACCAGTTCCCACTTCCCACTTCCCTTCATGGACTCATCACCCATGGTCCATAGTCCATACCAAGTTACCAACTTCACTCGTCGACTCTCCCCTGTCTTGAAACTAAATCGTGCTTGTGCCCTTGTTCGCTTGGCTCTCCCCTCTGCCCTGCGAATCTCTGGCTCTCCCCTGCCTCCCTGGATTTACAAATCACCGAATCAGTAAATCACAATATGCTTGACTCATTAACTGCCTACCTCTAGTCTTCACTCCTCAACCCCACTCATCGGTCGGACCACTCACTCCAGAGTCGAGAGCCCATAAATCTCCCCTTCCTGCAATCCTGCTTCCAGACTCCAGTCCCATCTCAATCTGCAGATTCGTAGGCTCGCATCACAGCTCTTTGCATCGCCTTCATTTCCACATATGACCTTGCAACCATGCAGCTTCTGTCTTCACTCTTCACTTGTCTTCGCAAGCCACAGCATGCAGCAAGTCAACAACCTTCATCTCATCTTTGCAAGCCGCAACACGCAGGCCGCAGCAACCTTCATCTCATCTTTGCAAGCCACAACACACAGGCTGCAGCAACCTTCAACTCGTCTTTGCTTCTCGAGCTGTCTTGAGATTCGAATTGGGAATTCAAATTTCAGGCAGTCGCTGGAGCTCAACTCGTCCTCTCAGGCAAATCTTCCTTACCTTCAATTTTTGCTCTCTTCTTCTATGATTGATGTGTGGCTGCTGGATTTGTTCTTTAATTTGTGCTCATCTTTGATTTGTTCTACCCGTTCTGGTTGATTTTGCTGGATTATTGGGATTAGCTGATTAGTGTTGATATTTGCAAGTTAATTTTAAAGAAAAATGGCTACTGATGGTAGTGGAACTGGAAGAAAGCAAGTTGAGATTACTGTTACTACTGATGAAACAAATATACAAAACCAATCTGGACAAGGAATAACGCCTGAATCTTCTGTGCAAGATAATCCAAATAAGAGGGCAAAGAAAAATACATATGATGTTTGGAAGTTTTTCACTAAAATTGGCATGGTAAATGGCAAACAAAAAGCAACATGTAATAGATGTGGAAAACAATATGTTTGCGGTGGAAAGGAGTATGGGACTTCAACCCTTAGGCGTTATATGGAGTTGTGTGTATCACTCCCAAAATATAAAGACATTGGTGAGATGATGATAGACCATGCAGGGAATGTAAGATCTAGGCAACTTGATCATAACAAAGTTCGATAACTGATTTCTGCTTGTATCATTAGACATGATTTCCCATATTCATTTGTTGAGTATGAAGCAGTTAGGGAGTTGCACAAATATTTGAATGCTGATTATAAGAACATTACTAAAAAAACTGTAGTGCTGGATGTTTGGAATTTTTATATTAGTCAAAAAGAAAAACTAAAGAAAGTGATGATGGATTGTCCTAGTAGAATATGTTTAACTAGTGATTGTTGGACATCAATAACTAGTGAAGGTTATCTTTGCTTAACTGCTCATTTTGTTGATGAGAAATGGCGACTTAATAACAAGATACTTGCATTCTCTGAAATGGAGTCGCCTCATTCTGGGATTGAATTAGCTAAAAGAGTGCATGATTTATTGATTGATTGGGGGATTGAAAAGAAAGTATTTTCAATTACCTTGGATAATGCTTCAGCAAATGATGTCATGCAAAATGTATTGAAAGAGAGGTTGAATTTGAGTAATGACTTGCTACGCAATGGGGAGTTTTTTTCATGTGAGATGTTGTGCTCACATCTTGAATCTCATAGTTCAGGAGGGCATGAAAGTAGCAAGTGATGCTATGCATAAGATTAGGGAGAGTATTAGATATGTAAGGCAATCAGAGGCGAGGAAAATTGTTTTCAAGAGATGTATTGAACAAGTTGAAGTTCCTGAAACAGTGAATTTGAAGTTAGATTTCCCAACTAGATGGAATTCTACACATGCCATGCTTGAAATTGCACTTAAATATCGACGTGCCTTTGCTAATTTGGCTTTCAATGACACCAATTATCATCATTATCCAACAATTGAAGAGTGGGCTAGAGCTGAAGCAATGTGTACATTCTTGAAGCCATTTGTAGTGATTACAAATTTGATGTCTGGTTCAACATATCCCACTTCTAACATGTACTTCATGCAGATATCAAAAATTGAGTCAATGTTAAAGCGTCATATGCATAATGATGATTATGTGATTTGAGACATGGCTGTTAGAATGCTTGACAAGTTTGAAAAATATTGGATTCATACTCTATCATTCTTTCACTTGCAATTATCCTTGATCCACGGATAAAATTTGATATTGTAAAATTTTCTTACTCAAGACTTGATCCTATAAATTGTCATGAGAAGATTGAATATGTTAGGAGCAAGTTGTGCAGTGTTTTCAATGAGTACAAAAATCTAGTATCATCTTCATCTACATCCCATATTGTTCAAGCTGAATCAAGTTATAGTGTGAATGTGAGGTCCATTCATCCTGCAAACATAGTGCCGCCTAATTTCTCTGTGAGGGATCAATCTAACTACTTGGATGTTTTTGACGTAAGTTTGAATTTGTTTAATCGTTAAATGTTTTCCTTTGATGTTACTAAATACTAATTTTGATTGAAACTTTGCTAATGTTTTATTCTTATGATGTGGGATTATCTTGAATGCAAGAGCAAAGATAGTACGATAATAGAAAAGTCTGAACTAGACTATTATTTGGAAGAGGCAACACTTGATCCTACCTTGTTTGTAAACCTACAGGTTTTGGATTATTGGAAGAGTAACTCACCTCGATTTCCTTGTCTTGCAAGAATGGCATGTGATATTCTAAGCATTCCCATAACTACGGTTGCCAGTGAATAAGCTTTTAGTATTGGTTCACAAGTTCTCACAAAGTATCGAAGTAGCCTTCTTTTGAATAATGTGCAAGCCCTCATTTGTACTCGTAATTGGCTTCTTGGTTTCCCATTCAGTGGTAATATAATCATATCTGCTTATTTGTTTTTTTATATATATATATATTAACTTTTCAATTAAGTGCAATTGAGCAATGCAAATCTAATACTCTTCTTTCATTATGAGTGGCAGATCCTGAAGAAGAAATAGTTTCTATCAATCCTGAAGAAGCTTCATTTAATGCTTCGAGTATCCCACCTGATTAGATTATATTTAAATGTGTTTTGTTTGTAATATTTAATTTTTGGACACTTGAGTTGATGTTGAATTGTTGCTGGTTGGTGTTTTTTAATTGTTTTGAATGTTTATTTGTTTTTGAATGTTGTAATTTTAATAAAGAGTGTATATTTCTAGATTTTTTAGACTAGAATGTGCAAGCTTGGTTGTATGGAACTATGGATTTTGAATTTACAAGTTGAACTTGTCATGGATGCAAGCTTGGCCGTATGGAATATGGATTTTGTATGGATTTTCAATTTTTTTTAATAAAATTATAGGTGGGCGCGAGCTTGTATTATGCTGGCCCGCCAAGGTGCAGGCTACTTCAGCTCGCCCCGCTTTCAGCCTACTTCGCTGCGGGCTGGCCTGTATCCGCACTGCCAGCCCGCTTTACCAACTCTAATTCTATTATGCGTCTTGCATAATTTTATTTTACAAGTTTCAATATATAGAAGCTGATTTGACTCTTAGATTAGGAAAAGAATTTGATAATCTAGAGGAGGCATGAAGGTTTTGGAATGAATATGCTTGTGGAGCAGGTTTTAGTGCAAGGAAAAATGGGTTGACAAAGAGTAAGAAAGATAAAAAGACAATTATTGTTATAGATATGCATGTTCAAAAGAGGGCAAACGAAAACTAGATAAAAGGTACACCTTAGCCACTAACCATCGTCCTGAGACCAAGACCGATTGTAAAGCTGGAATGACAGTCAAATTAGTAGAAGGTAAGTTTAAGATCATTAGCTTTATAGAAGAGCATAACCACCCATTACATCTTCAATAAACAGTGCATATGATGAGGTCTCAATGAAAAATAAGTAGTACTCAAGCAGATGAGATTGATTTGGCTAAAGATGCAAGACTTAAACAAAAAGAAACTTATGACCTCATGAGTAAGCAAGCATGTGGTCGAGCTAATCTTGGTTTCACTCGAGTTGATATGAAAAATTATTTAAAGACTAAACGGTAAAGAAGCCTAGTGGATGGGGAAGTTTGATGCTTATTGAATTATTTTGAAGAACTAATTACCGAGAACCCTTCATTTTAGCATTCATACCAGCTTGTGTGCTTATAGATGATGCTTACTTTGGAGATGTCATTTCATTGGATACTACATACTGCACGAACAACAATCATATGCCTCTTGTCATATTTTTAGGACTTAATCAATACAGAGGAGTTTTAATTTTTGGGGCGGCTTTGTTATATGATGAAGCCATAAAATCATTCAAGTGGTTGTTTGAAACTTTCTTGAAAGCAGACAAGCAAAAGAGACCTGTAACAATTTTTACTGATCAAGATCAAGCAATGGCAAGAGTGAAACATCCTTCCTTTAACCCCTCAAAGTACATGTTTGGAAGTTTTATACTCCAAGCGATTCACAAAACAAGCCCGTAGATTGAAAATTTATTATTGGTTCTTCAGTTACTATTCACGTGTTAAATTTCAGGTTTTTGGTCTAATTTTGAAAAATCATAACTGATTGTAGAAAAATATTATTGAGGTGGTTTAAAATTCTATTTGAAGTTATTTCAATTCTCCAGAGGAAAAAAATATAAAACTGGATTAACCCTTGCTAATTGTACAGTTTATTTGTTGAAGTTTACTATTTATTTGGTCAAAACTGTACGTTCCAGCTTCTCTACTGTAACTTTGATCAAGCATAACTCTTAGCACACATCCACTTTAGGTGATCTATCACTTGTTTTAAATCTCAGGATGTGTACTTTAACCATACCAAATTTCATGAGCAGAATCAATCGTTTGCTTTACTTACCCTCTGTCTCAATTTTGTTACTTAATTAGAGATAGTTTATTCCCTTAACTTGTATTAATAAATCATAATTAATTCTTTCCTTGCATAATATCATTCCATCAATCCATAAACTATTTCCATACATTATTATAGTCAATTATACATGCCATCATCATCATCATCATTTATCATCACATAATATTAATGGCATGTTCATATCATACATTAACATACAAATTATACAATGTAATCTAATAAATTTCCTCAATTCTTTTCCTCTTTCCTTGCTTCCACTTCATGCATCCTTTGCTTGATCATTTTTGCCTATTATGGTTGGTTTAGGGAGAGTGAGATTTAGGAGAATCTCAGTAGTAAACATTACTACATACATGTATAAGATGGATGCTAATGTATGGTATGTAATTTTCCATAAACTTAGGTTAACTAGTGACATGCCACCATGCTTTATGCTTGGTATAAAAATGCATGGCCATGAAAACATATTAAGAACAGTATTTTTAACAACAATCATCATGTCACAACATCATATAGTCAACATATACAAACAAACACATAAACATACCACATCAATCACATAAAGGGATAAGTTCACTATCTTGCACCATAAGTTTTCTCTTGTTCTTCAACTTTCTTCCTAAGCTTCCCAACCATGTAGCTTTTGGTCAACCACATCCAAACCTTCACTTGGATGTCTCAAGGTCCCAATCACAGCCACAAGGGTCGTATTACTCACTAGGACTAAGAATTACACAATGTGGAAGACTTATGCCCTTAAACTTGATCTCTTTTTCTTAATTTATAATGTAGTGTTCTAGCTTTGTAAAAATTATTCCCTTAAGCCAATCCTACATGATTTTGCCTAAGAAATCCAAATATAAGCTTAGATTTATCAAAATCATACTCCTTTCCCTAGTTCTAGGCCAAAACTGAAATTTGCCACTTAAATTCCAGTTTTGATTCCAATGCTTCCAACTTCATTCTTTCATCTTGTTCTTCCATAATTTTCCATTCTAAATCCATTGGAAGCTTTAGAATAAAAAATATCACATCCTAGCATAAGAACCAGTCAGGCTGTAGCATCTTCTTTGGTTCTAAAGTCATGGAATTCAATTAATGCAAAATTAGAACCACTTGATTCTTGTTCCTTTTAAGTCTTTCAACATTATTCTAACATCAATTTTGTCTTCTCCTACTCTTAAGAATTTCATGCAGCATACCCCCTAGGGTTTCAAGCTCCCAAAAATCATTAAAATCCATAACCAAGCTCAACAATAACAAGGGTAGTGAAAACTACATCAAAAACCATGAACATACTTTGTTTTACAGCTTGATCTTGCATGGGATTACTTGGCCTTTCTTTCTCCTTCTTCTTTCTCTCTCTAGAATTCATTTTGCAAGAGTTTTCCTATGGTTTCATTAAGCTTGGATGAAATAGGTGGAGGAGAGGGGGTATTTATAAAGTTTAAGAACAAATCCTAGCCATTGATCTTGAAAATATGTGGCTTAATCGTGACCGTCCATTTTTCTTCTTTATCTTGTGGAGACAAGTGTCCTTATGACATCAAGCTTACATCATCATGCTTATATCATCAAGCCGCATGCCTTTAATCCAACTATACACGTGTCTTGCATCCGACCGTACATGTGTCTCTTCCATCTAACCATACACTTGTCTTTTCCATGTCCCTTCATCATTTTGGCATTAAAATAGGGAGAAAATTAATACAGAATTCGTGCAAAATATATCCCCTATGCATTCCTCCACCTATCTTGCCATTTTGTACTGTATCGGGTACTTTTTTGGGTCTTGACTTACCTAGGACCGTTGGAACATGTTTTAGCACCATTTTCTCACATCAAATAAGTCTACATGGCATATATAACATGCCTAAAGAGAAAGTGATGCTCTTCCCTTGTTTTTCTATTAAAATAATTAATAATATTTATTTTGGAGTAAACTTACTGAATTCTTTTTACCGGTCCATGACTCTAGAAATCTGTTTCTGGGTACCAATACTATTTATTCATAACAAAGAATTTTTTTAATTTTTCTTAAGTCAAAAGTCAACCTCTAGATAGTTAACTTTGACTTTTCACGGATAGTGTATAAATAGGCTTTAAATTCTATTAAAGTCAGCCTCCTTGCTTTCTAGGGACGGAATTATTTTTAAAACCTTTCTAGGCTTTAGAAATGTCTGCAACTTTATCATGAAAATAAACATTAAACCCAAAGTCTACTAAGCAAATAACAGAAATTAAATTCCGTCGGATGTTGGGAGCATGAAGCACATCATGGAGTATCAAGGTCTTTCCACCACGCAAAGCAAGCTTGCAGGTGCCAATGCCTCGAACCTCGATTCTCGCATTGTTCCCAACATAAAGCCACTTGCTTTGATACGGCAACCGACGGTATTCCACGAAGGATCCCCGATCCCTGCTTACGTGGTCTGTGGAGCCTGAGTCTATAATCCAAGAAGAAGAAACAGGTTCTGTTAGAAAAACAGTACTAGAAACATATGAAACATGTGAATTCACATAATTCACTAATACCTTTTCGCTTTCAGCCTGTTTGGAATAGTCACGTGCGAAATGGCCCATTTGTTGGCAGGCGAAGCATTTGACCTTCTTCAGGTCTAGCTTCTTCTTCCCGCCTTTCTTTCCCTTCTTCTTAAATTGTTTCTTGCCCTTTTTAAATTGAGGACCGCCCTTCTTCCCTTTCTTTTGGGGCTTCTTGCCCTTTTTGAAATTGGGCTTAGATTGGGAAGTACCAGCATCCTTAGTTAAATAAGTCTGTCCAGAGCTCTTGTAAGCCTCTAGACGTTCATCTTCTAGCTCCAGATGCTTAGCTACATCATTAAAAGTGATGATGTTTTCATTGTGGGTTAGGTTGACTTTCATGTGCTCCCAACTTGCAGGGAGTGACCTGATGACAGCCTGCACTTGCTGCTCATCAGATAGGTTATGTCCAGCTTCCTTCAGTTCCCGGATCATATTGGCCATCTCTCTTAGATGTTGCTTCATAGGATTGTTTGGCTTGAGCTTATAGGTATCAAACTTAATCGTCAACCTTCTAAGCTTGGTCGTAGAGACTCCGCCAAACTTATCCTTCAATGCTATCCACATGGCCTGTGCAGTTTTGTGCGACTCAAACTCAAACATTAGGTCATCAGCCATGGAGCTCAAAAGCGTGATTCTTGCTATGCTATTCTTCTTTTTCCAGGTTAGATATGCCTCTTGGTCTCTCCTGTGCTGGTTTGTGTTGCCAGCCTCAGGTTCAACCATAGCAGTGGTGAGAGGCTCTATCGCATCCTGTTTCTCTAGGATATACTGGACCTTTCAGTGCCAGATGTCTCAGTTGTCCCCGTTAAGCTTTTCTCCCTTGTTCAGTTCAGCAATTATGTTCTTGGTTGCCATTCTTAGTTCTGTGACAAATCTATCCCACATTAATCTATGTTCTCTTTAAAGAGAACCGAACCAAAGAACATTTCAGTTATATAGCACAATGAAGTATACAATGTAATGTGCCTATATTATCCTCGATCAATAAATAATGAAATTACAAGATCCATGATCAGGAGAATACGTTTGTACCTCCCATCACACAGATACTAGCAATTATCATTATATTCTATCAAGAATACTATATAAGCACTTCAAAGATTGTAACCTTTAGAAGTCTCATCTTCTAAAAGCTCCCACTTATAAAAGGCATACATATGATATTCATAAATAATCATACAACAATAATTCAAGTAATTTCATTAAATGAAATACCATACTTAGTCTATTTACAATGCATGAAACCACAAATTCAAGGCGAATACAAATATTACATCATTTGATATGAACATAAATGTAATCAAGCATTGCTTTTCTTAGGCTTCTAAGTTTGCACGTTTTGTTCATAAAGGAGGACACTAGCTCTATGGCCCAAATCCAGTAAGACTTTCTTATGGGTTTGCCTTTAGGTCTGCCTCTAACTCTTATTGCTCTTATGTACTCCATTATGACTCTAAGGTAGAATTCAGTATTCTTTTTATCCGTCATGTAATGGACGTAGCTAGTGAGCACGCCATTGATGCCTTTTATGTTTGTTAATTTAGATGCATCTCTTTCAGCTATTCTCATAGCTAAAGCAGGGGTATAGGGTTGATCCACCTCTTCGCCTTTCTCTACTTCGGTTTTATTGGGAAGATCTAGTGAATCATTACAGACCAAATGAGGTTCGGTACAGAGGGGTTCAGTGGGAAATAAAGATTCTGACTCAGGTCCATAATCCATGAACTCCTCCGGGATTTCTTGAGGAACCTCTTCAGGGTCCTCTTCAGGATCCTCATCCTCTGGTTCATGTTCTGGAACTGCATTATCAATGTATAAGTATTCCAATGAACCATCTTGGATATTTTCAGTGCTACTAGAAGCCTCTTGCTTCATTTTCACCTAGAACAAAATAATTTAAATTATTTTGAATATTCTGGAATTTATTTCCGCATGAAAAATACTAGAAAATACACTCAAAATACTCACAAATAGATCCTTAATTATCTCCAAAATTATCAAATTACATATCAAAATGAAGATCTTGATTTTAGGGATTTTTAGAGACAAACTGCACCTCAAACGGACTTTCCACGCGCCTACAC
Source organism: Neltuma alba (assembly GCF_004799145.2). Classification (NCBI taxonomy): domain Eukaryota; kingdom Viridiplantae; phylum Streptophyta; class Magnoliopsida; order Fabales; family Fabaceae; genus Neltuma; species Neltuma alba. The sequence continues at coordinate 19,378 of NW_021637692.1, read as the reverse complement.
GCACCCCTAGAAGGAAAAATTAGCGAAAAAACTGGGAAAAAATATTTTCCTACTCACATAGTCGGCGCGTGTAATACACGCGCCTCCCTGCAGCTTGCCGCCGGTGACACGCGCTGAACCGACGGCCTCCACGCGCCACGACCTGTCAGATGGTGGGCCCTACGTGTCCAGATGGCACGCCACGTGGCGGCACGCGCCACGTGGCAGTTCTACTCCAATTTTTTTTTGGCACTAAAATGGTTTTTTTTTTGCTGTTTGGGCTCGGCCCATATCTGCCCCCAACCAAAAACAAACTTGTTTTTTTTTTTGGAACTTCTAGGCCTTAAATTTTTTTTTTGTTTAGTGGGGCCTTTTTTTTTTTTTTAAGGAGGGCCAAAACGACGCCGTTTTGGCCCTGGAGGTTATCTTCAACCTCCAGCTGGGTCGACTTGACCCGGCTTCTGCAACCGGGTCGGGTCCGACGGACCCCGTCGGACCCGATTTCTTCTCTCCTCCGTATCTCCGCCGTCCGGTGTCCGTTTTTAGTGTACTTTATGTCATTTTCTTCGTTTTTTTGAGCTCTACGCAATGGGATAAATTTTGAAGCCTAAAAACTTGATTTTAAGCAACCCAAAAACGAACAAGCGTACGGCCAAAAAAAATATACTGTATAAAACGATTTTCACAGAGGCAGAGAAGCAATCCAATATGTCTAAACATAAATATAAGACACAAAAACTATCATATTGGAAGTAAAATGGAGGATTTGCATAATATATTGAAGCAAATCACTTAAGGTGTACTGAAATGCCAAACCGTAAAAACGAATACGCAGAAGAACTCGGGCAGCGGAAGAAGAAAAGAAAAAATATAAACCTAGCTCTGATGCCAATGAAGGTTTTCGGGCATACCTGGAGTCTGCAATAAAGTCAAGTTGCCACGCGGAGTTCCGATCACGATGACGGAGTCGGATTTGGGAGACACAGCAAATACACCGGTGGGAGAGTTTTTGGAGAGACTGAGAGGAGAGTTTGGTCGTGAAGGGGGCAAAGAAAAAACCGCAAGTCACGTTCCCATAAACTGATCCCTATCTATCAGTTATGTAACTCCCCAAAACCGTCTCCTCTGCACAACCGTTCCCGCCTTTTGGCAAAATATATGAAAAGGAAAAAATTACAGTTAAAGACCCAAGAGTTTTGCTATTTACACTGGAGTCCCAAATGATAAATGGGCTTGGGTCCAATCCACCAAAGGTGGACTGGCCCATTTTCTTACAATGATCAATCACAATTTGAAGAAACATGGGCTTCTCTAATATCATCATACAATTTGGAAGACAACACATGGGTGAAAGCCATATATGAAATAAAAAAAAGGGCATGGTGTTATATGAAGTACTCTCTTACTCTTGGTATGCGAAGCACACAAATAAGTGAAAGTATTAATGCTGACATCAACAATATTGCAAATCCAAGTATTGATATTAATGAATTCTTCAAAAGTTTTGAGCGAGTTGTTGCATATAAGAGGTATAATGAGATGAAATGTGAGTTTGAAGCAAGGGAGAAAAAACCACGATTGATAGTCCAAAGTTCACCTATCTTAAGACAAGTTGTTGAGATCTACACAGCCCCAGTGTTAGAATTGTTCCAACAGCAATTTGATCTCTTTTTTGCCGCATATATCTCCTCTCGAGTTGAGAGAGGTCTATTGTTCACATATACTGGTACCATGATGAATGAAGATTAAAAAGTGGACATCGACATTTGATCTGAAGGATGATTCCATCTGGTGTAGTTGTAGGCATTTTGAATGTATTGGGATATTATGTTGTCATGCTTTAAAAATATATGAGGCAAATGAAGTAAGGAAATTTTCAGAAAAATATATTTTGAAAAGATTGACAAAAGTGCAAGAGACGGTGTAATACATGATATTGAAGGAAATGAAATACAAGTGGATCCTAAGCTTTAAAGCACACAAACATATCAACAATTATGTCATATGATGATACAATTAGCAGCTGGAATGTCTGATTGTCCAAAGACTTCTACTTTTGTGCACAACTTCGTCATAGAACTTCATAAAAAAGCAAGAGATTTTCATTCAGGGTTGAGAAATTCAAATGATGGCGACAAACAAAAAGAAGATAAAAGCAGGAAAGAAGGGGGGAACCAAGAAAAAATGAAGATGGTGCTACAATGTAAACATCCCAAGGGAATTAAAAAGAGAGATGGAACTAACGGGAAAAAAAGATTTAAAAATTTTCATGAGCATCTTGGAAAAATAAATAGGTCTCAAACCGAAGCAAGAAGTGAGCAATCAATTGTCTAATTTCATGTTCCACACCTCCACCATTGCAAGCACTACCTCAAGTGCTTGTTTAGTTAGTGTCAAAATGTAGAAGTCTTTTGTAACTTGTTTAGTTAGTGTGTATAAAAAAGTTAGATATATAATGCCTTTTAGTATCAATAATATGCACATTTTTTTCTTTGCAAGTTATAGGCTCCCTTAGATTGTCCGACACCATTATTGGAAGCGTTAGAAGAAGAAGAGTTTTTATTATCAGGTACGCAAAAAAAAAAAAACAGAGGCAAAAATGTGCACAAGTTAAGGGAAAATGTCACTTTTATTAAAGTCAATGTTTATGTTACATCAAGATACCAAATATAACTACACTCTCTAATAGAATTTTTAATAAATCAACTATACAAATTTTTATGACCCTATACTAACATTTGAACTACTCTTCTTCCTTCCTTCTTGTTAGGTGAAGGTTCTTGCACCATAATGGCATGAACAATGTCTAATCAATCCCTAGTTGGTGATGGTCCATCTTATAAAACTTCAACAATTTCCAATCAATTCCAATAAAATGAAGGTCCATCTTTTACAGCTTCAATAATGTTTAGTGAGCATGAAGGACGAGGTAGCCACTACCTACAATAACAATTCAAATTCCAACAATTCAGTCATTCAGTCCACCAACTTCTTTTTTTTTTTTTTATAGTGAATCTAACAAGTTCTATTTTGTATGACATGGCAGCAAGTTCAATATGACAACAAATTCTGTTTTGTTCATCATAATAGCTAGTTCTATATAGTGGTTAGTTTTATTTTGTTAAATATTGAAGAAAGTTGTGTCTTGATATACAATATGACAACAAATTCTGTTTGTTCATAATGCATTTCATTAGGACATACCTAACATTTTTCTGCACTCCACATGATATGAAGGGAATGTATAAAGTGCTAAATCTTCAAGGACCCCAATTGCAGATTTCATCACTAGTTCATCCTTGCATTAAAAAAGACACTGAAGTCACTAAAACATACAAATCTAATCTAATGATATATTAAAAAGAAATAATTATGCTTTATATTTCTCACATGTCTTTTTCAATGTAGATGCTATCCATGTAGCTTCATGTACTAATAAAGGTTTTTCCTTCTTCTAATCTGCCTCTTGAAGGAGTCTAAATCTCCCGTATGCTCTGTAACTTTTTCATAACCTGTATTCATAATGAAGTTACCTTTTCTATTTCTCTATCGCCATGAGCTCCTTTTCCATGCATAACTTCTCTCTTAATGGCACTCAGAAAAGAAACCATGTGTCTTAGTCTCATTTCTCTCAGTCCTTTGATGGTGTTCTCCTCTTGTTAAATATGATCATGGTAAGATGTGAATATGCATTCTGCCAACAAACAGAATCATCATTCTAGTTACATGCTAAACATTAAGCATTAATTTCCACATACATGGCTATACAAAATACTTTGATAATCAGTTTACACAAGAAATCCAATACAAGCCACAACAATACTAGACAAGATACCATATCCCTAAATAAATAGAATTAAGCTTCACTATCAGTTCTTGCTATTGCATATCAGCAACAAACAAGGTTCCATCTAAACTTGGTATAACAATCAAGCTCTTTTTTCTACTTATCAATTTCAACCTTTAGATTACCATCAAGGGACAAAATTATGGGAAGTGTCGCTTTAATGCCTTTGCTGGCAAAAGTGACAGCAGAATGGGGCTCATCTTTCTCATAAGATCAAGATCAAAGCATCAGATATGACCAAGTTATGGAAGTCAAAGCATTAACTATGGAAGTTAAAACGTGTATTTAATCTAAACTTGAATCTAGAAAATTTCGAAAGTGCCAGCAAACACAAAGTCTAACGTTTCTTATTTGTGGAATTTAGAACAATTTCTTGTTGCACTAATAAATATATATTTCATGCAATGTCAAAATCTCCTTTCAGAAAATATATATTACTATTCCAAGAAAATTATGATTTGATTTTGAAAAAAATCACTCCAATTGAAACCAAAAGCATTCTCATTTAACAATAGATGTGATTAAGGAAGAAGAGTACTAACCCAAAGCTCTAGGGACTTGGTAGAAATGAAATGAAGAGGATGTTATGGGCAAAGTCTTACTATTTGACTATACTTTCTGATGAGCACGAGCATTGTCATCGGCGAGCTGGTTGAAGTGCATCGAATACTATCTTCTCGGTTGGCCAGGGATTTGGCTAAAAGCTGAAAATAAATGGACAGTCCAGATTTTAAGAAAGTGAATGGTGGAGATGCAATTTTAGAAGCTAGATGACATGTTCCAATTTTCAGCAACGAGATCAACTGAATAGACATGATTTTAAGCTGCTGGGGGCTACTAAGAAGATCTGGATCCGGATGGGATGACAAACACACTTTGTACGAAGATGCTTTTGGCACGAGATCAATTGGTTCAGAAAAAAAGATACTAAAAGGTAAACATTTTCCCTGATCCCATATCAATAACAAATTAATTTCCACATACCAATTAATAGAGTGACCAAAATCAAACCGAAACCAAAAATCGAACCGACCCAAACTCAACCCGGTTATTTTAGTTCAGTTATTTTGGTTTTTAATTTTTTTGGTTATTTTATTCAGGTATTTTGGTTATTGGTTTTTGGTTCGGTTTTCTAAAAAATAATTCGGTTAGCACTGAAATAACAAAATTATTTGAATAAATTATTTTTTCTATATTTCTCTCCCCACCCAGTCACGGAGTCACCTACTGAGCACTAACCACTCCTATTTTCTTTTGACTAATTGACTCCATGTCACATGGGACCCACGTTGGCACACTCAACTCCTCTCTATCTCACCTCAGTTAGTCAGTTCATGCCCTTTGCCCTCACACACTCTCACTCTTTCTCAAACTCTCAACAACTCCCGTCTGGCTGTCTTTGAACTCTCAAGCCTTAAATCTCACAGTGGCAGGTCGGCAGTCGGCCGATTGTAGCTTAAATCTCAATAACTCCCTTCATCCTTGCAAGTTCCGATCTATGCACCTTAGATTAGCCGTCACAAAGTTCAAACTTCAGACTTACAAATCACAACTTCGATTGGTCATCACAGATTGCCATAATCTCCTCCCTCTCCCTCCTTCGTCCTTGCTCTCTCACCATCAATCTTCATTCTTGTGAGGTAAGAAATGGTGAATGTTGTATATCAGTGCGACATTGTGATAAGTGTGCTATTATGAACATTCAGATTTCAGAGTTTCAAGTTTCAAGTCATTGCCCTTTATTGTGAATAACCCATTCTAATAAACTTTACTGGAAGTTGGGCTAAATAAGAGAAAGTTGTTGGAAGCATGAATGAGTTAGTCGCTTTGCTTTGTAGCTATTTGATTTAGGTTCCCCTTTGCTTTGTATTCTGTAACATATTCCCTTTTTGGCTTTGGTCTTCGTGTGCATATAATTGTTGCTTTTGAAGTTCTTTTCTTTAGCTTATAGTGCTTTTACCATAGTTACTTTAGTTGGAAAAGTAAGATATGCCGACACCTAAATCTTCAGTACATATATCTTCTGTAATACCTTAAGTTTATACCAAATAACTTGCCTTGCGGAAGCATTTGCAAATCATGTTTGAAGACTACAAGTTAGAAAAGGCTTAAAAATTTGAAACCTTTTCATTTTCCCAGTTCAGGTTGCAGCTTAGTGCTTCTAGGTCATGACTTGAAGTCACAGAGGCCATTTCTGCCTCCAAGTCGCGACCTCAACTTCTCAGGTTGCGACCTCAAGTCACAGAATGCTTCTGTGCACTATTCACATTTCACTAAAATCTTTGCTAACTTTAAAAATTCATAACTAATTGTAAAAAAATCGAAATTGAGTGATTTTAAGTTCTATGGAAAGCTCTTTGGACACCCTTTTGAGGAAAAATAGTTTCTGGACTGATTGCCTTGAAATTTGAGCCTAATTTTCTTTGAAAAATTTACTATTCATTTGGTCATTTTCAAAATTTTACTTTATTTTTGCCTAACTTTGGAAAGGCACAACTTTCTGCTTGGTTATCAGAATCAGGTAAACTACCCTTATTTTAAAGATAAAAACCAGATCTCTTTGCTTGTCAAATTTCATAACCTAACTCACTCATTTACTCAAATGGTCATTGGTCAAATTTTAATCCCTTTCAGCTGACTTTTTACCCCCTTTAGAAGGGTAACTTAACTTAATTGACCATTTACCATCATAACATACTTTCATTATTTATATTAGCTAATTCTAACCATGCTTGTATACTTCTAACCTAAGTCATTCTATTGGAAACTTAAAGCATGCTTAATATTACATTTTTTTTCCAAAATAGAAAGGTTCAAAGCCATATAAAGTCACTATGGCTTACTACCTCTTCAAATAAGAGCCAACTCCTTTCCTTTGCCCTTGGTTGTTGAAGACCCTAGGGTTTGTTTAAATATTGGGGTAAGATTCTTGGAGAATCTTAGTAGCAATTGCATACATTATCAAGGTCACACAATACATTGTAAATCAACCTACATGCATGCATACTCCAACTTTATGTTCATGCTATGGCAAGGACATATCATCGTAAACATTCATGGCACTCAACATAGCATAAGCCAAGGCATAATTTTCATGGAGGCAACATCATATAACATAACATTCTCATCCACCTCATAGCATAACAAGTTAGCAAAACACATAGCCATAATCATACAAAGTAAGGTGACACTCTAATATAATGAATTGCAAAGCTACCTTGTTGGCTTTCCTTCCTTGAATTTCTCTTCTTCCTTGCTAACCTTTCCTTCTCTTGTTGTGTATGGCCTAGTAGGTAACCAATGACACAACATTAAGTATTATTACAACTTCATAACTTAACATAACTTCTTAAACCCCTTTTTCTTGATTTTTAGGTTTTATTTTTCTCGCTTTGATTCTTGAACTTTCTTGGGCCTTTCCTACATAATTTTTTCATGTAGAATCCATTTATCATATTAGTTTTATGAAAATCCAATCTCTTCCCATTGAACTTGACTTGGCCGAATCATATATATAATTATAGGAAGAAGGATTTTCATCAAAACTAACATGTAATCACCTAACCCTTAACCTTTAACCATGCTTAATCTTAATCATACTTCATCTAAACCATACATAACCGAAACCCTTCTTATCCATTTTGAGGAAATTTGGGCAGCACTTTCCCTTAGAAAAATGACTTTCCATCATCATTAAAATAGCCTAAAACTAACATACCATCATTATAACTTGAAATAGAAGAGTTGTAGAAGCTTACCTTGCTTCCAAATGTTTCTCTCTCACCAGAACTCTCCTTTCTCTCTCTACACGAAAATTTGCAAGAGGTTTACTACTTGAAAGGTCTTGCATGAAATGAACATGTGAGGGGGTATTTATAAGCTTCAAATTTCACTAATTCCACATATGCCCTTCTTGCATAAGACTTAATCTTAGCCCTCCAATTTTTACTTCTTTCCACATGTAGAAATCTTAGGCTATGTGGGTTAATATGTTGACACTTGGATGGTGAGTCACTAGGGCTTATGTCATCTCTTCTTATCCATTAAGATTAATTAGGCTTTAATCAAGGTTAACTCTCTTAATTCCTGGATTAACTTGGCTAATTACCCTTCTAGAAACTTTTGAATTTTTAAAGATAGATGGTTAAATCCTAACTATCCAATGAACTATGTTTGTCATGTGTCACGATCCTACGGAAGATGGCTTAACCTTAATCATCTTACTTATCTCTAATTAGATTTTAATCTAACTTGATTTATTATTTTCTTTTCCTTTTTCTTTTTATTTTCTTTTTCCCTTACTTGACCAATTTGGGCGTGACAGGTGTCCATGGCAATTTGTAAGAAATTTTATCACCCCTGTTGTCCTGACAGTCCACCAAGTCTTAATATAGTACTGGTTTATTTTATCTGATAGCTGAAAAATTCTAGTATCTCAAAATTCTTATATCAGCTCACCATTAATTATATCTCAGTAAAGGAAACTTTTCTGATTAATTTCATAATTTTTCTCCCTCTATAACTTCTTAAATTGCCATTTCTGTAAAAACACACAATCTACTGATATTAATTTAGCTCTAAATTCAATTAAAGCTAACCTCCTCATCATTTAGGGTTGGAAATAATTTTATAAATTTCCATAATTCCTAAATGAATCTTCCTTAATTTTTCATAATTTTCTGAGATCTCTGGGTATTTTAAATAATTAATATTGGCTAATTTTCCCTAATTTAGCCAAAATATTAATAATTGAAAATAATTCTTTAATAAATTATTTTCAACATGTACTTACTTCCTAGACCTCAAATACCATTCCACAACATTAATTCTATTTTTCATGATTTACTGGAAATTTTTAGGATTTTCGGACACTAATTACGATAATATCCTTTATAGACCAATTATTTTAAAAATGACAATTTGGTCCTTTTCCAGTTATCACTTCAATTGTTGTGCTGTTTATCTATTTTTTATTTCACCTGGCCTTGGTCAACCCTAACTCCTTCATTAATCATGCTAAAAATATCAGGGTATAACATATTTTTCTATTTCTAGGCTAGAAATTTTGGGATGTTGCATTTTCAACTTTCACCCTGCCTATACTGAGACAAATCTAGCTTCAACAATGAAAAAGAAAAATTTACGAACTTTATTTCTCAATGTTTAAATAATTGCATTTGTTTATACATCTTGAATTTTGTTTCTGATCAGTGATAATGTTATCCACACTAACCCATTATGCAGAACACATTATGCATAAGATGTATTGGAGTAGTCGACGTATATTTGCCTTTTTGGTTACGGATTACTGAATCTAAACTTCTACAGTTCTTAGTACCTCAATGAAAGTTTATCCCTTGACCAGGAAAATGATACATCATTTGCCTCAACCTGGTCGTCCACCATTTGCTATCTAAACGCATGGTTCATAATTAGTACTACTAGTTAATTGGGATGAAATCTAAAGTCTTGGTTTTTGTTTGATTTGATTTTCATAATATTTGATAATAGTTTTCAGCACTATCTATACTCCAATTTATCTATTTGAAGTAAAAGTGTATATTTTTTTATCTAATTTTTCCATTTTAGAATGATTTTTCAATATCTTATCATTCTCTAATTCCCCACGAGAATTTTTAGTTGGGAGACATTAGCGTCACGTCTTCGGATTAAAATAGAACTCTCTCATTTGATCTATTAAATTATAAGAGTGGAACAAATTACCAAGTTCATTCTCTGATTCTAAAGTTGTGCACTCTAATTTTCTTGTTTAATTGTAGTTGTTGGTGACTTGACAGCAAGTTGTATGCAAGGAACTTTGGGACAAGTAATGGCTGGAATTTCAGGCTGCCTTGTGGAATTTTAGGGAAAAAACTTGCGTCATTCTTCACCAGCAATGTCAAATCTTTTCTTTGACTGAATCTATTATGGATTGCTTGCTAAAGTGCTGAATGCTATTGTGATATTTTGGGTTACCTGTTTAATTTTTACCATGTGATGGTGCGGTGTTGAATGTCTTCCTCTTCATATTGCTGGTTTTTGCTCTCAGATAGTGGTTCTTTTTGTTCATTGACAGTGTTTTATGATGGTTCTTCTAGCATATTTACAATTTTGTGGGTGTTTTGGTCTTTTCATAGATATTAAATTTTGGGAGAATTGCAACTACATATTTACAACTTGTTATTGACTTTTTAATAATTATTTTGTCTCACAATATATGTAGTGTGTAATAAAATATATTTGATTTTGGAATTTTAAACTTTTATTACACCTTTCAAATATCCAAATTCTTTGTATAAAAAGAGCCCAAAAAATAATTAATTCCCACTATTTAGACTTCTTGTGTGTACTAGGCTAGAATAATATTTGAAAAAAAAAAGCCTAATAACCGAATAAGCCCATTAACCGAACCGAAGATATTTTGGTTATTTCGGTTCGATTAGTTTACTATGTTCGGTTTCAGTTCAGTTTTTTAATTGTGGTCATTTCGTTATTCGGTTATTTCAGTTATTGACAGTAACCGAACTGATTAACCAATTACTCAGCCCTACCAATTAATTAACCAATTAATAGACCACAAACTATTAAATTATAATATTTTCCCCATTTTGTATTAAATAAATTTTTTCGTTTTTATTCGTATTGCATTCTTAAGGATACTTTATTTTCTTTTTAATATTGGTGGGTCTTTTTTCCAAAAAAAATGATAACTTTCCTGTTGGCAAAAAAAAAAAAAAAAGCGGAAGATGGTTAATTTCACCGCACCAATATCAAAGAATGCTTTAAAAATAATAACACAAATATGTTAAGTGCAACACGGATAAAAGGCTCGTCAACTTCAATTGGTTTTTTTCAAAAGCTTAAAAGACTTTTAAAATATCCATTACTGTGTTTGGAGAATTCATAACTACTAATTTGAAATTGTTGCATTTAAGAATGCTTTGATGTTTGCTAAAAACGATTGCTTTGATGCATGTAAGTAGCTATTATCTGGAAAAGAAGGTTGTTATTATGTTATTGTTTTACATGTAACCAAAAATTTCTCCCTATGTACATACTAGAATATTTGATTAGATTTTAAATTCTAATAAATTGCATTATCTAAGATAGCTCAAGGTTCACTTCTTATAGGAATATATATATTTTTTATTTATTCAAATGAGATTTGAATTAGAGATGCGGAATTTAAAGGGAACATATAAAAATTTAAATTTATTTATTTATTTTTTCATTTAAGCCCCAAATTCACATACTATTTAATTATGATGCTTTCCATTTAATTCAATATATTCAAATCCCAATGAAAATATTATTCAAATTCAAAATTAGTTATTAATTTTTTTCATTTGAACTTCTAATTGAAATCTCACTTAATATGATGCTCCTCATTTAATTTAGTATACCCAAATCCCAATCAAAATATTATCCAAACCTCATTAATTGAATATATTTGGATCTTATAATGTCATACTTAACTTGTTTTTAAATGAATCGGGTATTACAAACAGTGTTATCAAAATCACGACTCAAAACGTAGAATCGTCCGATTTTACGAATATATGTCATCATTTCTGGTTAAATCTCATCTAAAATCATTAATCTGAAAAATCATACTCGACGCGCTTAAAAACGTAACTTTTTGTTAGAATCGCGAGTTTTGATTTGAGTTTCCGAGTTTGTATCCATGTTAAAATAACATGTTACTGTCATTGTACCAGAACTCCAGAAGCCTTAGTTTTTTCAAATCATTCTTTGACTTTTCAAAATACTGCAAAAGCAAAAACGTGGCAATATGGCTTTAAGCAAAAACATGGCAATATAGCTTTTGCTCTTATTTTATTTCAGTTTATTGTGATAATTTTGTAAATTAGGATGAAATTAGTGGATGTAAGTTTTTATAATTGTCTTTATGTTTTTTGTTATCAATAATATATAAACTTTTATTGTTAAATTATAAACCATTTTTAATACAAAAAATTATACATAATTTATAATAAAAACATATTGTAATATTATGGTCTTTACTTCTTCAAAAACATTGATGCAAACTTTGACTTCAATTTTAGCAAATACTAGATGATATTTTAATTTTTAAATCCGTCTAGTAAAATTTTTTTTCACAATAATCACACTTTATATTTTTTGTCATCCCCATAAAAATAGTGGAGATCGTAATGGTGAATAATTTGAGGACAGTAGAAATGATGATAATTTCATATTTGATTATCTCTGTTAAATTTATAATTATTTTTTAAAATTTGATTATGTTTAGTGACTTGACTTTATATATGAAATTTATAGAAATTTTTATATTAAGTACTTATAATAAATTATGAAAGTTGATAAATTTAATTTTTCAGTGATTTGGATTTAAAATATATTTAAATCAAATTATTTTTTTTGTATTTTAATTATGTAATAATATATTTTTAATAGATAAACTCTTACGAGTTTACAATTCAAGTCTACATCCTTATCACGAGTTTGCTTGAACTTATGAGTTTGATAACCTTGATTACAAGCTTTCAAGACTATAGTTAATTGGTTGATTAATGATTGATTGATTGATTTAACACCAAAAAAAGTGCTATTTAGATAGCATTTTGTATGCTGAAAATTTGGCTCTGAAAAAAGAAAATCCAAATTTTCCAAAGGTTTGTTGTGTTTGGTAGGACAATCTTTTAGGAAGTGATTTTCTGGCAGCGAGCAATTTTTATCTGTATAAAAAAAAAATCAGTTCCCATCTTTTTTGGTGGGAACCCATTTTCCAATGCAGGTAGACATATACGAAAGACATATCTACCCCTCAAAACATACGTCATTGCTCTCTTCGTCTTCTTCTTCACCTACTACTTCTTCCTCTCTCCTCATCTTTCTTTCTTTCCATCTTCTTTTCTTTCTTCATCTTCATATTCATCACCTCTTATTGCTGTTCTTGACAAACAAAATGTTTCATTCATTAAAAGGAAAAAAAATACCCAAGCTTGACCCATAAGCCTTTTAGCTCATTCATCAAATTTAGAACTTGCCTAACATTTATGGCCTACATGTAAATACTTTTGAAGTGAAACTTGTTATATATAAAAATACACTCAATAGTTTTTTAGCAACATCTACCTCAATAAAAATGTTTTCCTATGAAATAGATATGATTTTTCAAATCTGATTCAAAATTTGGTGCAAAAAACATTTTTGACCCTCACTTACAATTTTGACCATAACTTTAAAACTACAAAGTGTTTTTAAATGGTCTTGTTGCATTAAAAACTACACTTAGAGAGGTTTTCAAAGATGCGTTATTTGCCTAATTTGAATTTAAATTAAGAAAGTTATATCTAATAAAAGATTGCTCTATTCAAAACATAAAAAACAAAGTGTAACAGAGATGTAATGAATTCAAATTTTATGTGAAAATTTGAAATATATCATGCATAAATTAGAATTTACATAAACAAATTCTAGTTTATGTTCATAAACCCATAGTTAAACTTTAAGCCGTGAGAAAGAAATGAGTATATTTGAAGTTGATGCAAAACAAGTTGAATTTACTATATCAAATTCAAATTTTCTTAAATAGATTCAAATTTGATGTAAGAAAATTTAAATTTTCTACATAAAATTTTCTTAAAAATAAATTTCAAAATACAAACAGTTTTTAAATAGGTGTTATTGCATTAAAAATTAAAATTAATAATTTTTTCAATGATAAATCATTTGGCCTATTTAAATTTAGGGAAAATGACACATAAAGAAACCTGAAATTATAAAATGCCAAAATGGGAAGCTAAGCAAATGTATTACCAGATAGGGAAGTGTTGCCTGATTTGGGATTATGCAAATGTTGCACAATTACGAAACAGCCCTTCTGTCAGTCAGCGTTTGAAAGCGGAGAGAGAGAGGCGGGAACACTCGTGCACTGCCCGTCGTGCTTCCCGGTTTCTCGCTTCCACCATCCCCATTGTTGCCCTAAAAACGCCGGCAAGCTGGATAGTTGAGGACCCCTAAATAGTGTGTGCGTAAGAGAGCAGAGGAGTTGGAAGTGGAAGGGTGTGCTGTTCGAAGGGCGAACATGGTCGCGTCTGACTGATTGTGTGGAAAGACGAAGGTTGGCGCACGATGATTCACCATTGTAGTTAACAAGCATCAATAACATTTCACTGAGGTAAGTTTAGGCATTTAAGTTTCGTGCTGTGGTCGACGTTTCTGGGTGAGTATGGGAAGCATTGATTGGGCAATATTTAGATATGACGCGATGAAGTTTATGAATGACAGGAATGATGATTAAGGGTTTATGCTGAGTCTCTGTGGCAAGCTATTTTGTTTTTTATAACGAAGTTGAGAACTGTGATGTTAGGGAAAAATGGGTTTTCAAATCAGTAGGAAAATTGTCTGATTGACTGGAAAGATTATATGAAGAACTGGAAATGACAATAACATACTGGTAAATGACTATGAAGGAACCTAAAATGACCATATTCATAGTAATGACCTTATTGTCTGATTGACTGGAAAGATTATATGAATAAATTGGAAATGACAATACCATACTGGTAAATGACTATGAAGGAACTTGAAATGACCATATTCATAGTAATGACCTTACTGTCTGACTGTAATGGCCATGTTGGTAATGACAATGAATTAATTGGAAATGACCATATTCATAGTGTGACCAGCATATTGGTAATGACAATAAATTAACTGGAAACGACCATATTCATAGTAGCATCCTTACTGTTAGTCTGTAATGGCCATATTGTAAATGACAATGAAGGAACTGGAAATGACCATAACGAATCTAGAAAGAACTAGATATCTAGTATATGTATAAAAATTATGATTTAATGATGGTACCTTGATGACTTTGTAGAACTGTACGAGATGGTGTTGGAAGAAGGGGAAAGGTCCACAAGCAAAGGAGTCCATAGTGGGCTTGTGTTGTTCAGAAGGGAGTATATGGCAAAAACGAGGGGAGAAGTGTAAAAACGCAAGAGAAGAAAAAATTGAAGTGGGGAAGGCATGGAGGGCCCTGAGTGAAGAAGAGAAAGATAGGTATAATGAGAGGGCAAGGAAAACGAAGCCACAGAAAGGTGAGAAGAAGTATGATGTTCCCTTGTACACCCGGTGCTCATTGCCTGGATTTCTATCATTGGTTGAGTATGTGAAGAACAAGCGGTTGAGGCAGAAAATTCAGAGGATGGGATTTGGGAACTTGCTTAATGTGAATGTGAAGCAACTTCCATGTGATCTACTTGTGTCATTGTTGAGATGCTATGACCTACCAACGCATTTTTTGACCATTAGGGGGCAAGGGCAGGCAATTGAGGCAAAAGATGCCTATGAGTTTCTAGGTGTACCTGACAGTGGGGAGGAAGTGAAATCTGATGTTAGTGAAGATGACCCAGAATACAAGAGGTTGAAGGACACTTATTGGAAGGTTCCATTTACCCAGATACTGAAGAGGATATTATCTGGGAAAGAAAGTGACAATTTTGAGTTCCTATTTATGCTTTATACAGTTGGAGCTTTTTTATGTCCTGGGTCAAGCACAACTGTACATATACGTTTGTTGAAAGTGATGCGTCACACGATGGATGGGTTTGGGAAATATGATTGGTCAACGTACATAATCAAGAACCTGTGGAAGGAAATAGGAGACTTTGTGAAGATGACAAAGAAGAAGAAGAAAGGAACCTGCAATGTTAGAGGGTGTCTTTATTTGCTGCTGGTAAGTCAATATTTTTCTTATGGTTCACTATATTTTTGTTTTATGTTATTGTTGCAGAAGTGTGACCTATCTTTATTTGGTTTTGCAGTTGTATTTTGCTGAGCGTTTCCCGCTGGGATTGTCTGTTGATCGGGGTTCAACAAGCCCCATTGAATATTGGATCGAGGAGAAGATAAAGGAAAGGGTGGAGAAAGAGAGAGGTAGCAGCATGGGAATATTGCATGGAAGCAGTGGCAGTGAGGTTTACTCAGCAGGACATGAGGACAGTCCAATTCTACAGTCTTTAAATCCGGTATGTGGGAACTTAGAAAATATACGTGACCTGAGTTTAAGTTAGTCTATTAGCAAGGTTGATACTTGAGATGACAAGACTTTATTTACAAATGACCAGTGAGATACTGGCATTCGATAACAGTGAACAATTTTTTTGATATCTTCATTTACTGTGTATGCAAGCGTTGAAGGAGTTGAGGGCTCGTTTTGTGAAAAAGCTTGAAGAAAGCCAAAGGACGTTAATGAAGGCTCTTGATGACGAGCTACTCAAACTGCAGATTGGATTGAACGCCAAAGTTAAGGGGATGGGGAATGAGAATGCCACTACTAAAGAAGGGGTTGAAACAGTTGGTGATGCAGGTGGTAATGATGCTGAAGAAGCTGATGATGTTGACCGAGTGGTGGAGGAGATTGCAAGAGAGGTTGTAGCGAGAAGTACAGATGAGGAACTTGATGAGGATGAAACTAACAAAGGAGATGATGAGAAGGATGAGGATGAGGATGAGGATGAAGAAGAACATGACCTTCATGACAGGGAAGTCAGTGATGATTACATGGTTGAGGAGGTGGAAGATGAGGGTGATCGTGATGGTCATGGAGGTGATGATGATGACGATGAGGATAAGGAGGAAGATGACCATGATGATAGGGAAGGAGGTCATGTGGTTGATGAGGAGGAAGATGACCATGATGACATGGAAGCCAGTCATGATTATGTGGTTGAGGAGGCGGAAGATGATGATAAAGAGGTTCGGGATTCAGATGATGAGGGTGAGGAAGATACACATGTACTGACAATGATCCCTACCAATGTTCCTTTGCTGTTGGATCGCGAATGGGTGAGTAGTGACAGTGGGGAGAAAGGAGGGCCTGAAAAATCGATTGACCTTAGGAGGTCAACAAGGGCAAAGAGTTCCACAATTAAATCTCCGTGGATAGAATTCAAGGCAGCTCCGAGGACGAAGAGGCTAAAGGAGGAAAGGGACATCTTTTTCACTTTAATATCCCGTAGACCCAAGGGAGAGGAAGAGGGGAATATGTAAGTATATCCCTAGCTAGCGTTTTGTTTTTAAATGACACAGTGTGCCTTGACAATGACAGCAATAGAATTGAAAATGACAATAAAATACATGGGGATGACAAGTAATGATGTCCCCAACACCATACTTTCTGTCACTGACATCTGACAATGTTTGCAGGACTGTCATCAAAATGTTTGATAAAGATATAGATCGACAACAGCTGTTTTCCCTGGGTGGAGTGAACAGAGTAAATAACAGGGTATTTTAGAATGCTCTGTCCCTGCACCCATGATTATGTTTGATAATGTTTGGTGAGATTATTGTATCAAAATGACATTTTCACTTATGTTTTGTAGGTGCTTAATTTGGTGTGCAAGGCAGTGATGGAGGACATGAAGGTAGAGTTGGGGCCAGGGAAGAGGCACATTTTCGATGTGGATTTCATGGTGAGGTTGCATAATTCCGAATGCAAATACCAATGATAGCAATTGAATTGGAAATGACTTGTTCTCTGTTAATGGATTAACAATTTCATGTCATGCAGAACATGATGGCATATGATCCAACCTGGAAAGCCTAAAAATATAAGAAGCTCTTTCTTCCTGAGTTCCTTGGCTACAACTTAGCTGAATGTGATTTCATAATTGGTCTGGCTTTTGTTGGCCAACACTGGTTTTGCATTGCCATTCAGCCTAGCACATTGGATTTCCACGTATTAGACTCCATGAGGGACTATTTGGGAACCAAGGACAGAAAGAAGAAGAAGAAGGTTGTCATCAAAGACCCAGTGGAAATGGCTGTGTAGATGACTGTGTAAGAAAAAACTCATTATCTTTACCCTAGTTTTTGAACTTGGAAAATCATTAAACTTTCTATGTCGGTCCTGAATCTTGTTGCAGAGGATGAGGTTCAATATTATACTGGACTTGGTCAAGCCAGGATTGGTTGGGAAAAAGCCAATGTCTCCCATGATATTTGCAGAAGTTCCCCAGCAGAATAACCTGTCAGTTTTGTCAAATTCGATTTCTGTGTGGTAAATGCACATGTCAGATGTGTTAACTAACTGTGCTGATATTGTTGTGTCCACAGGAGGGATTGTGGGGTGCACTGCATGATGTGGCTGAGAACATAGGAACCTGGTGTGACCCTTACCTATACAGAGGAAGAAGTTGCTGGCTTTTATCGTGACCTAACATGGTGGTTGGTGAATCATGAACAGAATGAAAAACATGACGAGGCATTGGCCCTTATTCGACGACCACAACCAACCAAGAGCACAAAGTCCAAGAAAAGGCGTCGGTCTTAGGCGTCTCGATGTTAAGGTCATAATTCACTTGTCCTCTGTTAGATTGCTATATGTAATGTGCATTGTAGGATGACCAAAAATTTACTGTGTATTGTTATGGTTAACAGAGATTGGTGTCCATAAATGTATGATTGTTGAGATCCATGATGCCAATTTATTCCCCAGTGACATGAATGAATCTGAGTTTAACCACATCAAAACAGATGATGACAACAACCCCATTGGACATGTGCTATTGGTTCCATTTTTTATTCAGGTCACTAAATTTTACTTCAATAAATCCTGTTGGTATCCAACAGAGAATGATACCAAGTGAAGCGAATATAACAACGATAATAATGATAAGGATAACCTGATCTGATTATATAACATCAGTTTAACATCAGCTATCAGCTTATGCTGATAGCATCACTGTCAATGACCAGAACAAATTTAAAAATGACAACAAGTGATCCGAATATGACAACGATAATGATAAGGATAACCTGGTCTGATTTTATAACATCAGTTTAACACGGCTGTCAGCTTATGCTGATAGCATCACTGCCAATGACCAGAACAAATTTAAAAATGACAACAAGTGATCCGAATATGACAACGATAATGATAAGGATAACCTGGTCTGATTTTATAACATCAGTTTAACACTGCTGTCAGCTTATGCTGATAGCATCACTGCTAATGACCAGAACAAATTTAAAAATGACAACAAGTGATCCGGATATGACAACGATAATGATAAGGATAACCTGGTCTGATTTTATAACATCAGTTTAACACGCCTGTCAGCTTATGCTGATAGCATCACTGCCAATGACCAGAACAAATTTAAAAATGACAACAAGTGATCCGAATATGACAACGATAATGATAAGGATAACCTGGTCTGATTTTATAACATCAGTTTTAACACTGCTGTCAGCTTATGCTGATAGCATCACTGCCAATGACCAGAACAAATTTAAAAATGACAAGTGATCCGAATATGACAACGATAATGATAAGGATAACCTGGTCTGATTTTATAACATCAGTTTAACATCGGCTGTCAGCTTATGCTGATAGCATAACTGCCAATGACCAAAACAATTTTAAAAATAACAAGTAATTCGCCATTAACAAAAGCTAACTCCCCATAACAGTAACTTCCTTTCATGTATTCAACGACAAGTGGATATTATACTAGCCACACTTAATGCTCCCTTATCACTGAAATTTCTATC
>NW_021637691.1:0-21655 GCF_004799145.2 Neltuma alba | reverse complement strand
AATATTTGATTCATTTATATCAAATGATAATGTGTTTTTTTTAGGGGGAAAATTTAGACAATAGCAGATGTATGAGTAAACAAATTTCATAGATTTATTAACCTTTGTGCTCATTTTTATTTTCGTTTCATACTCTGTGATTCTTTTATCACGTTCCATACCTATTTTCGTTTTGTTCCAAACTAATATTTCTTCTTTGATGGATTCTAGTCTAAAAATAATCCTATAAAACTTATCAATAACATCAACAGTACCACACATTAAACTAAAAATAAAAGTTGGGGGATTGTAAAAGATTGTGAAGCATTTTTTGGAGGGACAAATGCCTATCAATATTTTACTCACTAAAATGCTAGAAAACAAGCAATCATTGTATACTACAAAATCAGTTGAAGAAAAACAAACCTTTACACAAGAAATCCGCTGTTTGTGTTTACAAATTGAAGAGACTGAACAACATTTGGGGGATTCTGGGTTGTAATAAGATTGATTCCTTGGAAGACTTGAAGAAACAATTTGATTTTGATGTTGACAATGGGTTTGAACATCAGGATTGGTGATGTCATGGATGCTTCTTCTTCTTCTCTTTTTGTTCCCTTTGGCGATTAAAGAACTTCTGAGCATGGCTAGCAATCTGAATTGAGTCCTCCTCACAACATTTTCAGAAATGTTCTTCCAATTTCCCTTCCCATATCCTGCAATCCAATCAGAAATAACCTATAATCAGAACACAAGAGAAAATATATTAGGATGTTTATGATTGAAAAAGACAGTATCAAAGAATTGAGAAATTTTCAATGCTTACACATACCTGTGTTCTTCCTCAGTCCATGACTTTCCCTTGTTGATATCGGTATGAACATTACTTGGTGTCCTTGAGTTAAACAAAGGTTGGTTGACCAAGTGCTGCCTATTAGAGTGATGAAAATTCAAGGGATGCCTGTGGGCGGCAACTGATCATGATGTGGCTATGGATTATATTGGTGTATGGGACAAACCGAAGAAACAATGTCATTTTGGAGTTGAATGAGCATGAAAAGGGTTTGATGATGATGAAAATTTTGGGAACATGGGCATCAGATTTGGTTGCAGGTGGACCATTCTGGTCTGCAAGCAAGGGGGGGCCTGTGTGATATTTTGTTGCTGGTTAAACTGCTGATTTATTGTTGGAGAAGATGTCATTTGAACAGGAAAGCTTGAAGGAACTTGTGGTGGGTTTAATTCATTCATTGGATGTGGCTGATGATGAACTTGAAAAGTATGAGCATTGATGTGTTGGTAGTGACTGATTCAGTAGAATATTTGAAGGATTTTGCTGGTCAAATTGATGCAATGAAGTAATAGTATGATTTGAGGAGTTGTACCACAAATATGATCCATACAGTTAGTTTGATGATTATTGTATTGTCCAGTGTTACTAGATACTTGAACCGGTGTATTGTCACCATCTCTGGTCCTTATAAGACTTATCTGTTACAAAGAAAACACATTATGAAAATATTAGTGATTATATCATATACTTTCATGATGCTCATAATGCAAGTGCTATTGAACGAATTTGGGTTGATTATGAAAGCTAAGTAAATTATTTATTTATAATACATTTTTCTACCTCCACTAATTAAGTAATAATAGTTTGTAAAAGTATCAATCAAATAAACATGTTGACTAGAAACCACTCTCCTCTAATTCTTAAATCAAATTGTTCTATTCAGAAAGCTTTCTCCTATTTATTATTTTGTTTTCGCCAACTTCTTAGCCATAGAACCAAACATATTCATAAAAGACTTCAGTCAATCAGAAACACTCAAAAGAAAACATGAGCAAAAATTTATAAACAATTGGAATTGGAAGTTTTTGAGGAACGTACCTGTTGTGTCCTTCCAAAGTACGTGACATTTTCATGGGTGGCTCTGAGTTCAATATGATTTGATACTCCGAATAATAGTTGGAGGGCCAAGTGTTTGAGCATGTGGACGGTACTAAGGCCTGACTTGCTTCATTTTCTGCACATCGGCGGCAGTGGCGATGACAGTGGTGCCGTCTAGATGTTGCTCTTCTGGATGCCGAACATATACATCATCTCCGGCACGTCGTCGGCATGGCGGTGGCATCTAACAGTTGCTCGACATAGACATCATTCTCCAGCACATTAGCGTCAACGACGGGGATGGTGGCGGCGTCTGGCGCTTTCTCTTGAGGACGCTGGACATGTTCATCAATATCTGGCACGTCAATGGCCTCTATCAGTACTAGTTGCTCTTCAAGGTGTTGGGCATCCGCTTCATCATTCTCCGGCACATCATTGGCATTATAATGTAGCAGTTGTCCTTCAAAGTGCATCAACGATTTCATCAATATCCAACTCCATTGTCATATTGTCTCAAACCTGTAAGTATGTCGATTTCAATTCCATATTCATGAAGAGGTTTACGACTCTATAGCTACACTTTAATGCTAGTTTTTCTTATGCATATCTATATATTAGACGAGTATTACAAATTTGAAAACACTGGAAAAATTAAATAAAGTGTACGCACTTGTAATAAATTCAACCAAATAGCAGGGTTATATTTTTCACAAATCTTAATAATAATGAGATATAAGGAAAGAAAATTCAAGAAATAAAGATCACCAATTCAATCATTGTGTAAAGCATAGTCAAAAGCAAAACACGCGCGAGTGAGAGAAAATTGTATTCAGAATAAATATATTCAAATTATTAATATGAGATTACCAAGTTTATGAACTTCACAAATATTTGACAGTTCTTAGGAACATCATTTTGGGTTTTGGACATATTAAATTTAAAATTTATATAAATATAATTCAAAAATATCTCTTACAAATATCATTTGCACAGCTATCAAAATAATGTAATATTCATATAAAAATTGTGAAAGAAACTAAATGAATAAATACATATACTGTGTATACTTAAACGTCTTATCTCGATCGATATTTCTAATAATTTATATAATTAATAGTATATTTTTTATACATATATAATAGTAAATTTTATTATTTATGTTATTCTAATGAAATAATTTAAAAATAATTTTCATAATTATTTAGTTAATTGTAATTAAAAATAATTATTTTTTTCTCCTCACCCCTGGAAGAAATTCCTGCCTCGATCCTATTTTGCAGACTTGGATTAATGTTTCTATCATATTTCACCAAAACCTACCTAGTTTTCATCTCTAGTAGGGTCCAAGTTTTACGCTTGAAAAGATTGGAAAATATAGGATACATACCGTTGCAATGAGTTCAATCAAATAACAAGATGATCATAAGCTTCATAAATCTTAAGAATGGGATATAAATTAAAAAATTAAAAATCACCAGTTCAATATTAATGTAAAATATAGTTAATATGGATATAAACATTTCGTGGCCTGAAACATAGACTTTAATTTAGATTAATTTAATTTAAACTATACTAATAGCAGATATATGTATCAACAAATTTCACAGATTTATTAACCTTTGTTTGCTCATTTTTATTTAGATAATAACCTAATTTTACATGAAAATTAAATGCAAGACCTGTCCTTTTTCGGCCATAGATAGAATTATTAATCTTGACCATTTATTTAATTTAACATTTTAATTGAGCATTGGAGCAAACCATATCTAATGAGATAAGTTAAAAAGACCTTTTTTACATTCTGAAATTATCTAATTTCATTTGGTCAAAAAATTATCTAATTTCAAATATATATAATACGCAGTTGGCAAAAGAAACGTTTTGTTGTTATTAAAAACAATTCCCTATAACAATTTTTTAATAAATAGTTTTAAAAATAAAAATTTAAAAATCTGTCTGAATTATTATTATTATTAAAAAATACGTCTAAAATGATATAGTGGAGAGTGAAAGAAGAATTTACTTGAAAATAATCAAATACAGCATTCTTGGACTCTTCCCTAATTTTTTAAATAACAAAATATCAAAAAGATGTTCTGCTTTTTTTGGGACAACTTTTTTTATTCTTCTAGAATATATAATGAAAACCATATATTTCTATTCTTTTTAATAAAAAAACTGTTCTTAAAAACACGAAATCAAATAGGCCCCTAATTTTTTGGCCAAAAAAATAGGCCCCGAATTTTAATTAAATTAAATTTAAAATAATCAATTTTCAATCTTAATTTGACTCATCCCTTTCTACTAAAGTTGACCGGCCATTGATGTTCATTGATCGATGGTCAGATGGGTGACCATTGAAAAGAAATATTATTCTGTTAACTAAATTATAAAAAACATTAAATTATTTTTTTAGTAATTTTCAAATTTTATGGTGTTTGACCGTTTTCACGTATCTTAGCTTCATTTATTAAAAAAATATATTCTTTTTTCAAAAGCTACTGATTGTCAAAGTAGCTTCTCCGAGTAATAAAATTATATTTTTAAGATCCCAATTATTTTTGAAAACTCAAATAAGCATTATTAAAATTCTCAAAAGGAACTCTATTCCTTAAAAAATAAGATGAATTAAAATTATTTTTAATGAGAAAAAGTAGAATCTCGTGTATATACTTCTGTCACAAGAAAGCATGGCTATTTCCTACAAATATTCACTCATTTGAAAACAAGCGAAATTTCAATCTCACGCAATTACGTACCTTTTGTTATTTTATTTGTCATAAAAACTATTTTTACCAAAAGATATTTGTATTTTACTAACTGCAAAAATTAAATAGTACAATATACTGTCTATCAAAAAAATCTTGGAACCCATATTATTGAATTCCAAAATCACAACATCACTTTATGCTTAATAAATGAAAATGTAAAAAATTGAATTGTACACTCAGCTACGCTAATAGTCTAACACTAAGAAACTATATATTTTCATATTTTTTCAACAAAAAATTACAAACTAAAATATAGAAGTAATTTTTTTCTTTTATTTTTTTAATTAGAGAATGATAATTCAGGATATTTCCCCTTTCTGGGGTTATAACAAATATACTTTAATCTGCATAATCAGCAATCTAGTGTGAAAATAATATTTTCGTTTCGTACTCCATGATTCCTTAATCACATTCCATATTCGTTTTATTCCAAACTAATATTTCTTCTTTGGTTGATTCTAGTCTGAAAATAATCCTATAAAACTTATCAATATTTAACTCACTACAATGCAAGAAAACAAAGAATCATTATATACTACAAAATTAGTTAAAGAAAAACAATCTTTACACAAGAAATCTGCTGTTTGGGTTTACAAATTGAAGAGATTGAACAGCATTTGGGGGATTCTGTGGGTTGTAATAAGATTGATTCATTGCAAAACTTGAAGGAACAAATGATTTTGATGCTGACATTGGGTTGGAACATCAGGATTGGTGATATCATGGATGCTTCTTCTTCTTCTCTTTTTGTTCCCTTTGTTGATTTGGTGATTAAAGAACTTCTGAGCATGGCTAGCAATCTGAACTGGAGTCCTTGTCTTCACAACATTTTCAGAAATGTTCTTCCAATTTCCCTTCCCATATTTTGCAATCCAATCAGAAATAACCTATAATTAGAAAACAAAAGAAAATATATTAGGACATTTATGATTCAAAAAGACAATATCAAAAACTGAGAAATTTTCAATGCTTACACATACCTGTGTTCTTCCTAGTCCATGACTTTCCCTTGTGGATATCAGTATGAACATTATTTGGTGTCCCTGAGTTAAACGAAGGTTGGTTGACCCAGTGTTGCCTATTACAGAGTGATGCAAAATTCAAGGGTTGCCTTGGGAAGCAATTGATCAGGTGGACCATGCTGGTTTGCATGCAAGGGAGGGACTGTGTGATATTCTGTTGCTGGTTAAACTGCTGATTTATTATTGGAGAAGATGTCATTTGAACAGGAAAGCTTGAAGGAACTTGTGGTGGGTTTAATTCATTCATTGGATGGGCTGATGATGAGCTTGAAAATCATGAGGAATCGATGAGGTGAATTGATGTGTTGGTAGTGACTGATTCAGTGGAATATTTGAAGGATTTTGTTGGTCAAATTGATGCACTAAAGTAATCGTATGAGTTCGAGGAGTTGGACCAAAAATATGATCCGTAGAGTTAGTTTGATGATTAATGTATTGCTCAGCGTTACTAGATTCTTGAACCAGTATATTTGTCACCATCTCTGGTCCTTGTAAAACATGTCTGTTAAGAAAAACATATTATGAAAATATTAGACTGGGAGGAATAAATAATAAATGATATGATACGTGTTGAATGATTAAACAAATAAATTAGGATTTGTAAGCATGTTGCTTATGAAGTTTGTTAACGTTTTTAAAAAAGAAAAAAAGAATCAAATTAACTCTTCATGTGATATTATAATTTTATTTATTATTCCCCTCATGTCACCTATATGAACCCCGTTTATGTGTTATTATAACAAAAAGCAATCATCATTATTATTTAGCGACATAAAACGATTAAATACAATTTTCTACCTCCACTAATTAAGCAATAAGAATTTGTAAAAGTATCACTTAGATAAACATGTTGACTAGAAACCACTCTCATCTCGTTCCTAAATCAATAAAAAAGTTTTTTCTCCTATTTGTTATTTTCTTTTCACCAATTTCTTAGCTATATAACCAAATATATTCATAAAGCAATTCACTCAATCAGAAACACTCAAAAGAAAAACATGAGAAAAATTAAAAAAATTTCAATTGAAAGTTTTCCAAGTACGTACCCGTTGTGTTCTTCCAAAGTACGTGGCATTTTCATGGGTGGCTCTGAGTTCAATATGATTTGATACTCCGAATAGCAGTTGGAGGGCCAACTGTTTGAGCATGTGGACGGTACTAAGGCCTGACTTGCTTCATTCTCTGGCACATCGGCGGCAGCGGCGATGACAGTGGTGGCGTCTAGCTGTTGCTCTTCTGGATGCCGGACATATGCATCATTCTCCAGCACATCATCACCGGCGGCAGTTGCAGCGTCTAGCAGTTGATCTTCAAGATGCCGAACATACGCATCATTCTCCGGCACATCATCGACAACCGTCGTGATGTCTAATAGTTGCTCTTCCAGATGTCGGAAAAATACATCATTCTCCATCACGTTGGCGGTCGCGACAGGATGTCGGTCATAGTCATCAGTCGCCTCTATTAGTAGTGGTTGCTCTTCAAGGTGCTGGGCATATGCCTCATCATTCTCCAACACGTTGACGGCGGCAGCATGTTGCTCCTCAAGATGCCGGACATATGCTTCATCATTCTCCGGCACATCATCAGCATTGTAATGTAGCAGTTCTCCTTCAAAGAGTGCATCAACGATCCCATCAATATCCAGCTCCATTGGCATAATTAATGTCTTGAACCTGTAAGCACATCAATTTCAAGTTCATATTAATCAAGATCTTTATGACTATATAATTACACTTTAATAGTACTTTTGTTTATATATTGGACGAGTTTTTTACATTTGAAAACAATATTTCTAACAATTTATATATTTATACTATTTTTACACATATATTCTAGTAAGTTCTACAAATGATATCATTCTAATAATGAAAATAATTTAAAAATAATTTTCATAACTGTTTTGTTAATTATAATTAAAAGTAATACTTATTTTTTCTCCTCACCCCAGAAGACCCTTTTCCATACCTTGATCCTATTGTGCTGACTTGGATCTGTGTTCTAACATATTTCGCCAAAACCTATACCTAGTTTTCATCTCCAGTAGTGTTCAAGTTTTACGTTTGAAAAGATTGAAAAATATGATACACACACACAACGTGGAATGAGTTCAATCAAATAACAAGATGATCATATGGTTCATAAATGTTATTAATGAGATATAAATTAAAAAAAAAACACAGCCAGTTCAATACTTATGTAAAATATAATGAACATAATTAGATATAAACATTTTGCCCAAGATATAGATATAGACGATGAAAAAATAAATAACTATCGGATCATAGCTTCAACACAAATAAAATATTGTACCAAAAAATACAAAAACATAATATTTCAGATAGTTTTTCCACAACAAAAAGTGCGATGCGACAAAAGTTATAGCAAGAAAATTATACGTAGTTTTAATATGCATCTTGGAAAGTTTAAGAACACCAAAAATGTGTATCAATTAGGATTACCTATGAGAAGTGGATGAAAGTTGAATTCTTTGACTTCAAGAGTTTCCTTGCGGAGATCACAAAGCTTCTTGGTAGGAAGTTTGCACAACTCTAAGTGATCACTGATACCTATTATATAATGTTTAGGAGAGAAGCATACAAGTCAAACCAATGTTTTAATTAGGAGAGGTGAATCTGATTCGTTTTTATCAATAATGAATAAGTATATTTAAGAAAATGCGAGACGGACTTAAATTTAAATTAAATTAATTGTAGATAAACAACTTAACAAATTTCACAGATTGATTAACCATTGTTTGCTCACTTTTTATTTATATAATAATCTATTTTTACATATATTTTTACGTGCAAACTAAATGCAAGTCACACATTTTTCGGTTCATAGATAGAATTATTTAATCTTGAGCATTTATTTAATTTAGCATTCACATAAAGATAAGTTTTTCAGTTTAGAAAATCATATATATATATATATAAATAAGTTAAAAATGCCTCCTACAAATATATGTTGTTGCGCCACAATCGGGATTTGGTCTCAACGATCATATTAGTCAATAGTCAGTTCCTCATGATGTTAAAACAACGGTTTCCAAATTCTGAAATTATCTAATTTCCTTTGGTCAAAACAAATTATCGAACTTCAAATAGATATAATGCGCGGTTTGCAAAAGAAACGTTTTTGTGTTATAGTGCAGCAGTTCCGTACAATAATTTTTTAATAAGGGGTTTTAATTTCACAAAAAAAAAAAGAAATAGTTTTAATAATAAGAGGTTAAAAAAATATGTTTGAATTTTGCTCCAAAAAAAAGTTTGAATCATTATTTTAAAAAATGTATCTAAAATGATATAGTGGTGACCAGAGAGTGAAAGAATAATTTGCTTGAAAATATAACATTCCTTGACTCTTCTCAAATTTTTTCAAATAACAAAATATCAAAAGATATTCTGATTTTTTTTTGGGTACAATTTTTTATTCTTCTAGAATACATAATGAAAATCATATTTTTCTTTTTTTTTTAACAAAAAGCTGTTCTTAGAACAAAAAGAATCTAATAGGCCCTTAATTTAAATTAAATTAAATTTAAAAAATAATCAATTTTCAATCCTAATTTTTTAGTTAAAGGTAATTTTTAATGAAACTATTAGCTCATTACAAATTAACAAACCTCACAAAATTTCAAATATTTATTGATTTTTTTACTTAATCTTTGTATACTACACAATAAGTTTGATGCTAAAAAAATATTTATATAAATAATCTAGTTTTAGATGCAAAACAAACACATTTACTGAAATTAAAATTTATTCAAAGTCAATATAATTTAAAGATTTGGTTTGTGATTATGAGGTTTATTCAAGTTTACATACAAACATCTTTGTATGTTTCGAGAGTGTATTATATAAATAATCTAATGAAAAACATATGTTTCTATTTTTTGACTAAAAAACTGTTTTTAAATCACAAAATCAAATAGGCCCTTAATTTAAATGAAATTAAATTTGAATAAATAATCAATTTTTAATCTTATTTTTTTTAATCGAAGGGAATTTTAAATTATTAGCGAATTAACAGATTAACAAATCTAACAAAACCTCACATATTTATTGACTTTTGTTTACTTAATCTTTATGTCAGTTTGAAGCCAAAAAATTAAGTCAATGTGTGCTTCGAAAGTCAGGTAAATGTGGATAAAACTGTAATGAGCGAATTGATAAATAGTAGCTTTTGTATTGTGAAGTAAATTAAACAATATAACTAATAATGCCAATAACAACACCCGCACATAGATGGGTTGCAACTGTGCAACTTCTTCTGATTATCAACTAATTTGAAATTCTAAATCATTCTTATTTACGACATTTTATTAGTAACAATTGACAGCGTCTGAAATACAAATAACAATACATTTTTGTTGTCATTCCTGATTGTCAAGATGGGCTAGAGAAATTAAAACTGAATAATTCTGTATTCTATTGATGAATCAGGCGAAAGCCCATTGTACATTCATAAACTTGAAACAGGTTTGGGGGCTCTATTTATACATCCTGGCCCAACAACTAAAGGACCTAATTACCCCTTAACATAACCGAATGACAATTACAATACTATACATCATATATCTTAACACTCCCCCTCAAGTTAGGGGGGCAAACAAGTTCTTTGTCCCTAACTTGCTAAGTAACCTGTCATGATCTTGTTTCCCAAGCCCTTTTGTTAATATGTCAGCTTGTTGTTCCTTGCTCCTCACATGTTGAAGATTTATGATCCCTTGCTGTAGTTTTTCCCTTACAAAATGACAATCAATTTCTATGTGTTTGGTTCTCTCATGAAAGACAGGATTGTTGGCAATGTGTATGGCAGATTTACTGTCACAATATACATTGACAGGTTTCAATCCATCTATGTGAAGGTCTTCCATCAATCTAGTAACCCAAACTACTTCTGATACAGCGCTGCCCAAAGCTCTATACTCTGCCTCAGCTGAAGATTTTGAAATAGTACTTTGCTTCTTGGATTTCCATGATATTGGAGATCCTCCAAACTTCACCACATAGCCAGTAACTGATCTTCTAGTGTCTGGGCATGTTCCCCAATCTGAATCAACATAACATTCCAGTTTGCTTGACTTGGATGCAAAAATCATTATTCCCAATCTTGGACTTCCCTTGAGGTATCTTGCCACTCTAATTGCAGCATTATAGTGTGATCTCCTTGGTGCATTCAAAAATTGACTGAGGGTCTGCACAGAAAAATTGATGTCAGGTCTAGTGACTGTAAGATAGGAGAGCTTACCTATTAGTCGTCTATACATGGTTGGCTGTGAAAGCAGAGGATCATTTGCCTCCTTCTTGGGGCTGCCACTTAATCTAATATTCTGCTCCATGGGTATATTAAGTGGTTTGGCTGCAGTCAAGCCCATTTCAGATAAAATATCCAATGTATATTTACGTTGGTTAAGAATTATTCCATGCCTTGACCTAGCTACTTCTATTCCTAAGAAATATCTCAACTCTCCCAGGTCTTTAATTTTAAATTTACTGTGCAACAGTCGCTTTACTTCACTAATCTTATCCAAATTACTTCCAGTGATTATCAAATCATCTACATAAACTAGTACTAGGGTAGTTTCAGACTCAGATTGCCTTATGAACAACGAATAATCATAAAAACTTTGTCTAAAACCACCTTGTAAGAGTGTTTCAGTGAGCTTTGCATTCCATTGCCGCGATGCCTGCTTGAGGCCATATAGGGACTTGGTTAATTTGCAAACTTTATTGTTTCCAAACTTACCGAGTCCCTGTGGGATGTGCATGTACACCTCCTCCTTCAAGTCACCTTGGAGGAAAGCATTATGCACATCCATTTGAAAAAGGTCCCAAGAATTCATCACAGCAATGTTAAGCACAATCCGAATGGTAACCATTTTAATGACAGGAGAGAAAGTTTCAAAATAATCTACTCCTTCTTGTTGGCTATACCCTTTAGCAACAAGTCTAGCCTTGAAACGCTCAATGTTACCATTTGATTCATACTTAACCTTGTAGACCCATTTGCACCCTATGGGTGTCTTGCCTTTTGGTAAATCTACAATCTTCCACGTTGCATTATCCTCCAATGCCTTTACTTCAGCTTGCATGGCATCAATCCAGCGTTGGTCTTTTATGGCCTCTTCATAGCTACAAGGCTCAGTGACACTGTCAATGCTTGACAGAACATGTTTGTAATTAGTAGAAAGGCGAGAATAAGAGAGGGCAGTTTGCATAGGATATTTTACCTCCCTTTTACCTACTGTTTCTGTTGCTTGAGATGTACAAGCATATCCAACTAAGCCTTTGAAGCATGTTTCAACACTGGATGTGTAGTCCTTCATCCAAGTAGGGGGTTTTCTGTGCCTCACTGGTCTGTCCAGAGATTCCTCCCCTTCATTTGGAACAATTGGGTCACCATGTTCTTCTCCAATAGTGTCTTGGTGGTCAGAAGAGGGAGTAGCCTGCCTGAAGGTGATAGGTGGAAGAGATTCTTCAACATATTTATGGCTGAACTGCTCCAAGGGGTCAATCATGTCATTAGGAGCTCCCCCTTGATTGAGACCGGCTGCATCTAGGAAGGGGAACTTGGTTTCATCAAAAATAACATGTCTACTAATACAAAAGGTGTGAGTTTGAAGATTATAGAGTAAGTAACCCTTTTGAGTGCCAGGATAGCCCAAGAAAACACATGGATCAGATCGGTTTTGAAACTTGTCCTGAATAATTAAATTTGTGGCAAATGCCAAACAACCAAAAACTTTTAAAAAGGACAAATCAGGTTGATGACCATATAGCAATTCAAAAGGAGTCTTATTACTTAGAGTTGAGGAGGGAGTGCGATTAATTAAAAAAGTAGCAGTCTTAATAGCTTCCCCCAAAACTTTAATGGTATACCAGATTGAAATAAAAGGCTCCTAGCAACCTCCAAAAGGTGTCTGTGCTTACGTTCCACAACACCGTTTTGTTGTGGGGTGTAGGGACAAGTGGTCTCATGTATAATGCCTTTGCTATGCAAATAATTTCGCAAGTCAGTATTAACAAATTCTAACCCATTGTCACTACGAATTCTCTTAACAGCAGAAGCAAATTGAGTATGAACATAGGCAAGAAAATTTTTTAAATGATAAGCAGTATCACTTTTATTGATCAAAAGAAAAGTCCAAGTACAACGTGTGTAATCATCAACAATAGTAAGAAAGTAATGATAGCCTTTGTGACTGGGCCTTTTATATGGTCCCCACACGTCAACATGAATCAAGTCAAAACAACACTGAGATTTAGAGGTACTAGAAGGGAAAGGGAGACGGGTTTGTTTAGAACGAGCACAAATAATGCACTTATCAGTGTGAATGGTAGGAACTTCCTTCCTAATTTGATCTAAATGCCTAAGTTTGTCTATTGGTGCATGCCCTAATCGTTTATGCCAAATGTCCTGAACTTGGTTAGTAGAAATGCTAAGAGTTGTGTCTGTCTTGCTAATTCTTTCAACGATATAAAGTCCATCATGAAGTTTACCAATCTCCCTCGTCTTTCCACGTATGAGATCCTGCAGTGTACAAAAATCAGAATAAAAGGAAACGATAAACTCTTTCCCTGCTGTTAGTCGAGACACAGAAATCAAGTTATAGCAGCACCCATAAGCATAATAGACATTGGTGAGAACAATATTATCTAAGATTTTAACAGTACCAATATGAGTGATAAGCATTCTATTCCCATTAGGTACTTTAATCATTTTGACAGGACCAGTATATCTGTCAACCGTATCAAACATATCTACACTATTGACCACATGACATGTGGCACCAGAATCAAGGATCCAGTGAGATTCACAAAATGATTTAGGAAGAGCAGCAACCAAACCTGAAAAGGTCTCATCGGTAGAGTCAATCATGCTTACTGCTATATCATCCTGTTCCTTCCGGAGGAGTTTGAGAATTTGATCATACTGCTCCTGTGTGATGGACGCTTGCTCAGGTCGAGAGGTAGAAGGAGAAGGAGACGAGGTAGGAGCATGAATGGTGGTAGAAGCCTGGGATTGTTTAGAACGGAAATTAGGAGGAAATCCCACAAGGTGATAGCAATGATCCTTTGAGTGTCCCTTACGGTGGCAATAGGTACACTCCTCCTGTGTCCGTCCTCTCCCCCTTCCTCGGCCTCTTCCTTGTCGACCCCCTCTAGCAGCCATAGTGGCACTATCAACTGATGGAGGAATATTATAGGATGAGAGCTGTTGTTGGGACTCATCTTGACAAACGATGGAGTATGCTTGATTGAGTGAGGGCAGAGGGGATTGGAGTAAAATTTGCGTCCTTGCCTGATGATGATGGTCATTGAGTCCTGTAAGGAATTGAATGAGCCGTTGTTGTTGGATCATTTGGGCGTACTGTTGAGTAGTAGAACATTCACAAGTAGGCTGTGGGGCTATAGCATCGAACTCGTCCCATAGGTCTCGAAGTTTTGTGAAATACTCTGAGACATTCATGGTGCCTTGAGATAAGGAAATGATGGCTTTATGTAGAGCGAAAATGCGCAACCCATTGGCCTTGTGAAATCGTTCCTTCAAGTCAAGCCAAACGGAGCGGGCATTGTCAGAGAAAATTATACCAGGAGCAATCTGCTTATCAACCGAGTTAATCAGCCAGGAAAGGACGATTGCATTGCATCGGTCCCAAAGATCACGGTGTGATGTCTCTTGTTGGTGGCGGAGGCAAGTTCCATCAATGAGCCCAAGTTTATTTTTGGCGAACAAAGCTAGTCGCATGGATCTACTCCAAATTTCGTAATTTTCAGTCCCTTTCAAAAGCTGTGGGACGAGTGTGAGGGACTGGGTGTCGGAAGGATGGAGATATAAGGGATGTGTAAAATCAATGGTAGATTTAGTGGACGATTGGGTTTCTTCTTCATCTTTACCCATGGTTGAAGGAAAGAAATCTCAGAAAGAGGGACGGTGAGAAAAAAAATGGTTAAAAGAGAGGATTCTTTACCGGGTAAAGTGATTGATTTCTGAACTGCACTTTCAAGATTTGTCGTGCGATAACGAGCAGAGTAAGATGGCAGAAACCTTTAGAGCGAAATCTTCAAGATTGATCGCAAGCCGTCTACTGAAACAAGATGGCTAGGGGTTTCTTTTACAAACGGGATTCCAAAACGCAGCACGTCACTGCGGATCCCTTCTTTCACGATGACAACGTCATATCCACCTAAACAGGGTGACCAACAGAAAATACTTAGAAAAAGAAACAGGCTCTTTGTTTTCTGGCCTGTACAACCGAAGCTCTAGATACCATGTCAAGATGGGCTAGAGAAATTAAAACTGAATAATTCTGTATTCTATTGATGAATCAGGCGAAAGCCCATTGTACATTCATAAACTTGAAACAGGTTTGGGGGCTCTATTTATACATCCTGGCCCAACAACTAAAGGACCTAATTACCCCTTAACATAACCGAATGACAATTACAATACTATACATCATATATCTTAACACTGATCTTTGATTTTGAAATTTTAAAGGCATTTTTTTGGGAGGATTTTTCCAAGGTTTTGGGCCAAATGTGAAATATTTTTCTGGATAACCCAAAACATTACATATCTAGCCATTCAAAACTTGTATGATGTAGTTATCGATTAAAAATTTGGTTGAAATATTAACTTTTAAATTAGATTTATGAAAATGACGACGTATTCATCAATCAATTGTCCAGCATATGTAGTCTAAAATTGTTTTAATTTTAAACTGTTTTATTATATATCGATGGTAATGTGGAAAATATAAACATTTCATGTCCAAAAATATAGATATACACGACGAAGAAAATAACAACTATCGGATCATTGCTTCAACAAAAATAAAATAGTAGAAAAGTCACAAATAAATATCTCATATAGATTTTCGTCTACAAAAAGTACGATGGGATAAAAGTTATAACAAGAAAATCATACACAGTTTTAATATGCATCTCAAAAAGTTGAAGAACACCAAAAATGCGTAGTAATTAATAGTACCCACTTGAAGTGGATGAAAGTGAAAAGTTTTCTTGTGGAGATCACGAAGCTACCTTATGAGAAAATTTGTGATCACTTATACCTATTTGTAATATTTCGGAGAGAATGAGAAAAGTTCAAACAAAATGTTTTAGAAGAGATGAAAACAAATATTTGATTCATTTATATCAATGGATAAGTGTGTTTTTTAGGGGGAAAAATATTAGACAATAGCAGATGTATGAGTAAAAAAATATTTGAAAGATAAGTAAATTATTTATTTATAATACATTTTTCTACCTCCACTAATTAAGTAATAATAGTTTGTAAAAGTATCAATCAAATAAACATGTTGACTAGAAACCACTCTCCTCTAATTCTTAAATCAAATTGTTCTATTCAGAAAACTTTCTCCTATTTATTATTTTGTTTTCGCCAACTTCTTAGCCATATAACCAAACATATTCATAAAAGAATTCAGTCAATTAGAAACACTCAAAGGAAAACATGAGCAAAAATTTATAAACAATTGGAATTGGAAGTTTTTGAGGAACGTACCTGTTGTGTCCTTCCAAAGTACGTGACATTTTCATGGGTGGCTCTGAGTTCAATATGATTTGATACTCCGAATAATAGTTGGAGGGCCAAGTGTTTGAGCATGTGGACGGTACTAAGGCCTGACTTGCTTCATTTTCTGGCACATCGGCGGCAGTGGCGATGACAGTGGTGCCGTCTAGATGTTGCTCTTCTGGATGCCGAACATATACATCATTCTCCGGCACGTCGTCTGCATTGGCGGTGGTGGCGGCGTCTGGCGCTTTCTCTTGAGGACGCTGGACATGTTCATCAATATCTGGCACGTCAATGGCCTCTATCAGTACTAGTTGCTCTTCAAGGTGTTGGGCATACGCTTCATCCTTCAAAAAGTGCATCAACGATTTCATCAATATCCAGCTCCATTGTCATATTGTCTCAAACCTGTAAGTATACATGTCAATTTCAATTCCATATTAATGAAGAGGTTTACGACTATATAGTTACACTTTAATACTGGTTTTTATGCATATCTATATATTAGACGAGTATTACAAATTTGAAAACATGGGGAAAATTAAATAAAGTGTACGCACTTGTAATAAATTCAACCAAATAGCAAGATTATATTTTTCATAAATCTTAATAATAATGAGATATAAGGAAAGAAAATTCAAGAAATAAAGATCACCAATTCAATCATTATGTAAAGCATAGTCAAAAGCAAAACACGCGCAAGTGAGAGAAAATTGTATTCAGAATAAATATAATTCAAATTATTAATATGAGATTACCAAGTTTATGAACTTCACAAATATTTGTCAGCTCCTAGGAACATCATTTTGGGTTTTGGACATATTAAATTTAAAATTTATATAAAGATAATTCAAAAATATCTCTTACAAATATCATTTGCACAGCTATCGAAACAATGTAATATTCATATAAAAATTGTGAAAAAAACTAAATGAATAAATACATATACTGTATACTTAAAAGTCTTATCTCGATCGATATTTCTAATAATTTATATAATTAATAGTATATTTTTATACATATATAATAGTAAATTTTATTATTTATGTTATTCTAATGAAAATAATTTAAAAATAATTTTCATAATTATTTCGTTAATTGTAATTAAAAAATAATTATTTTTTCTCCTCACCCCTGGAAGAAATATAATTCCTACCTCGATCCTATTTTGCCGACTTGGATTAATGTTTCTAACATATTTCACCAAAACCTACCTAGTTTTCATCTCTAGCAGGGTCCAAGTTTTATGCTTGAAGAGATTGGAAAATATGGGATATACATACCGTGGCAATGAGTTCAATCAAATAACAAGATGATCATAAGCTTCATAAATCTTAATAATGGGATATATTAAAAAATTAAAACTCACCAGTTCAATATTAATGTAAAATATAGTTAATATGGATATAAACATTTCGTGGCCTGAAACACAGACTTTAATTTAGATTAATTTAATTTAAATTATACTAATAGCAGATATATGAATAAACAAATTTCACAGATTTATTAACCTTTGTTTGCTCATTTTTATTTAGATAATAACCTCATTTTACATGAAAATTAAATGCAAGACCCGTCTTTTTCGGCCATAGATAGAATTATTTAATCTTGACCATTTATTTAATTTAACATTTTAATTGAGCATTGGAGCAAACCATATATAATGAGATAAGTTAAAAAGATTTTTTTTACATTCTGGAATTATCTAATTTCATTTGGTCAAAAAAATTATCTAATTTCAAATATATATAATACGCAGTTGGCAAAAGAAACGTTTTTGTGTTATTAAAAAACAATTCCCTATAACAATTTTTTAATAAATAGTTTTAAAAATAAAAATTTAAAAATCTGTCTGAATTATTATTATTATTATTAAAAAATACGTCTAAAATGATATAGTGGAGAGTGAAAGAAGAATTTACTTGAAAATAATCAAATACAACATTCTTGGACTCTTCCCTAATTTTTTTAAATAACAAAATATCAAAAAGATGTTCTGCTTTTTTTTGGGACAATTTTTTTTATTCTTCTAGAATATATAATGAAAACCATATTTTTCTATTCTTTTTAATAAAAAACTGTTCTTAAAAACACGAAATCAAATAGGCCCCTAATTTTTGGGCCAAAAAAATAGGCCCCGAATTTTAATTAAATTAAATTTAAAATAATCAATTTTCAATCTTAATTTGACTCATCCCTTTCTACTAAAGTTGACCGGCCATTCATGTTCATTGATCGATGGTCAGATGGGTGACCATTGAAAAGAAATATTATTCTGTTAACTAAAATTATACAAAAAAATTAAATTATTTTTTTAGTAATTTTCAAATTTTATGGTGTTTGACCGTTTTCACGTATCTTAGCTTCATTTATAAAAAAAAATATTCTTTTTTCAAAAGCTACTCATTGTCAAAGTAGCTTCTCCGAGTAATAAAAATATATTTTTAAGATCCCAATTATTTTTGAAAACTCAAATAAGCATTATAAAAATTCTCAAAAGGAACTCTATTCCTTAAAAAGTAAGATGAATTAAAATTATTTTTTAATGAGAAAAAGTAGAATCTCGTGTGTATACTTCTGTCACAAGAAAGCATGGCTATTTCCTAAAAATATTCACTCATTTAAAAACAAGCGAAATTTCAATCTCACGCAAGTACGTACCTTTTGTTATTTTATTTGTCATAAAAAATTCTTTTTACCAAAAGATATTTGTATTTTACTAACTGCAAAAATTAAATAGTACAATATACTGTCTATCAAAAAAATCTTGGAACCCATATTATTGAATTCCAAAATCACAACATCACTTTATGCTTAATAAATGAAAATGTAAAAAATTGAATTGTACACTCAGCTATGCTAATAGTCTAACACTAAGAAACTATATATTTTCATATTTTCAACAAAAAATTACATAATAAAATATAAAATTAAATTTTTTTCTTTTATTTTTTTTAATTAGAGAATGATAATTCAGGATATTTCCCCTTTCTGGGGTTATAACAAATATACTTAATCTGCAGCAATCTAGTGTGAAAATAATATTTTCGTTTCGTACTCCATCATTCCTTAATCACATTCCATATTCGTTTTATTCCAAACTAATATTTCTTCTTTGACTGATTCTAGTATGAAAATAATCCTATAAAACTTATCAATATTTAACTCACTACAATGCAAGAAAACAAAGAATCATTTATACTACAAAATTAGTTAAAGAAAAACAATCTTTACACAAGAAATCTGCTGTTTGGTTTACAAATTGAAGAGATTGAACAACATTTGGGGGATTCTGTGGGTTGTAATAAGATTGATTAATTGCAAGACTTGAAGGAACAAAATGATTTTGATGCTGACAGTGGGTTTGAACATCAGGATTGGTGATATCATGGATGCTTCTTCTTCTTCTCTTTTTGTTCCCTTTGTTGATGTGGTGATTAAAGAACTTCTGAGCATGGCTAGCAATCTGAACTGGAGTCCTTGTCTTCACAACATTTTCAGAAATGTTCTTCCAATTTCCCTTCCCATATGTTTGCAATCCAATCAGAAATAACCTATAATCAGAAAACAAGAGAAAATATATGAGGACATTTATGATTAAAAAAGACAATATCAAAGAACTGAGAAATTTTCAATGCTTACACATACCTGTGTTCTTCCTCAGTCCATGACTTTCTCTTGTGAACATCGGTATGAACATTACTTGGTGTCCCTGAGTTAGACAAAGGTTGGTTGACCAAGTGTTGCCTATTACAGAGTGATGAAAATTCAAGGGATGCCTTTGGCAGCAATTGATCATGATGTGGTTGTGGATTATATTGGTGTATGGTATGAACTGAAGAAACAATGTGATTTTGAGGAGTCAAATGTGCATGAAAGGGGTTTGGTGATGATCAGAATTTTGGGCCCATGGGCATCAGATTTGGTTGCAGGTGGACCATTCTGGTTTGCATGCAAGGGAGGGACTGTGTGATGTTTTGTTGCAGGTTAAACTGCTGATTTATTATTGGAGAGGCTGTCATTTGAACAGAAAAGCTTGAAGGAACTTGTGGTTGGTTTAATTCATTCATTGGATGTGGCCGATGATGAACTTGAAAATTATGAGGAATTGATGAGGTGAATTGGTGTGTTGGTAGTGACTGATTTAGTGAAATATTTGGAGGATTTTGTTGGTCAAATTGATACGCTGAAGTAATAGTATGTGTTTGAGGAGTTAGACCAGAAATATGATCCATAGAGTTAGTTTGGTGATTATTAACCTTTGTTTGCTTATTTTTATTCAGATAATAATCTAATTATACATGCAAATTAAATGCACGTCACCTCTTTTTCAGTTTTAGATAGATAATCTAATTCTGGTTTTAACATTGATGTTGGATAATTTTCATATATTATTTTTAGGTATGCTATCTTCCTTTCTTGAAATGTAATATTATCTCTTTTTTTTAATCAATGAAAATTATAAATTAAGAAAACAAGGCTTTAGGCATTTGAGAGAAGCTTGTTTATTGGTGAAGGTGTTCTCATTGTACATGAAGGTACCTTTTAAAAGAAAATAGAATTTAGGAGCTTGTTAGAGAATGTTATATTTGATTCTGATGGTGTCACTACCACTGAAACTGGAGTAGTAGTTTGGTATATGTATAAAAAAACTAAAAAAATTTAAAAAAATCATTTGATTTAATTTGACATAGCAAGAAAAGAGTTTAGATTAATATATCTAATATTGTCATTATTAGTATTTGTTACAGTTTTAATTGTATTCTGATACTACTTATCAAGCTCTGATACCGGTTTTTTTAAGTGCAAGAAAATTAAATTTTTAAAAATAAAGCTATTAAGTTATATTGGTGTTGAATAATTTTCATATACTATTTTCAAATATATTATTCACTTTGTCTATTTTTTCTTAACTAATATATCATCTCTTTTTTCAATAAAATTATAAATTAAGAAAGTAATGCTCTAAACATCTAATAGGGGCTTTGTTTATTGGATGAATGTATTCTCACTATACATAAGGATGCCTTTTGGAAGGAAACAGAATTTAGGATGTTATTAGAAAATGTGATATTTGATTCTGACGGTGTCACTGTCATTAAAATTGAAGTGATAGTTTGGCATGTGTACAAAAAAAAACAAAGTCGAATCGTGATCCTATTAAGGAAGCAAATTCAATGAAGCAACAACTGGTACCATAGAGAAGCGCCATAAACTGGATAGTCTTGACCAATTTGAAAGATCATTTAATGTAACTAAAGAAGGCTTCAAAAATTATCTGGTTTAGTTTGACATAGTAACAAGGAATTAGATTAACAAAATTGCCCCTGTTAGATTTTGCTATGTTCATTCCTTTCATACTTGTAGATACTACTTTGCTTTCTTTCATTCATGTGGAAGATGTGATATTTGAAATTGAATTGTGGGTGATGATCATAAGA
>NW_021637690.1:0-62084 GCF_004799145.2 Neltuma alba | reverse complement strand
CAAGATGGGCTAGAGAATTAAAACTGAATAATTCTGTATTCTATTGATGAATCAGGCGAAAGCCCATTGTACATTCATAAACTTGAAACAGGTTTGGGGGCTCTATTTATACATCCTGGCCCAACAACTAAAGGACCTATTACCCCTTAACATAACCGAATGACAATTACAATACTATACATCATATATCTTAACACTCCCCCTCAAGTTAGGGGGCAAACAAGTTCTTTGTCCCTAACTTGCTAAGTAACCTGTCATGATCTTGTTTCCCAAGCCCTTTTGTTAATATGTCAGCTTGTTGTTCCTTGCTCCTCACATGTTGAAGATTTATGATCCCTTGCTGTAGTTTTTCCCTTACAAATGACAACATCAATTTCTATGTGTTTGGTTCTCTCATGAAAGACAGGATTGTTGGCAATGTGTATGGCAGATTTACTGTCACAATATACATTGACAGGTTTCAATCCATCTATGTGAAGGTCTTCCATCAATCTAGTAACCCAAACTACTTCTGATACAGCGCTGCCCAAAGCTCTATACTCTGCCTCAGCTGAAGATTTTGAAATAGTACTTTGCTTCTTGGATTTCCATGATATTGGAGATCCTCCAAACTTCACCACATAGCCAGTAACTGATCTTCTAGTGTCTGGGCATGTTCCCCAATCTGAATCAACATAACATTCCAGTTTGCTTGACTTGGATGCAAAAATCATTATTCCCAATCTTGGACTTCCTTGAGGTATCTTGCCACTCTAATTGCAGCATTATAGTGTGATCTCCTTGGTGCATTCAAAAATTGACTGAGGGTCTGCACAGAAAATTGATGTCAGGTCTAGTGACTGTAAGATAGGAGAGCTTACCTATTAGTCGTCTATACATGGTTGGCTGTGAAAGCAGAGGATCATTTGCCTCCTTCTTGGGGCTGCCACTTAATCTAATATTCTGCTCCATGGGTATATTAAGTGGTTTGGCTGCAGTCAAGCCCATTTCAGATAAAATATCCAATGTATATTTACGTTGGTTAAGAATTATTCCATGCCTTGACCTAGCTACTTCTATTCCTAAGAAATATCTCAACTCTCCCAGGTCTTTAATTTTAAATTTACTGTGCAACAGTCGCTTTACTTCACTAATCTTATCCAAATTACTTCCAGTGATTATCAAATCATCTACATAAACTAGTACTAGGGTAGTTTCAGACTCAGATTGCCTTATGAACAACGAATAATCATAAAAACTTTGTCTAAAACCACCTTGTAAGAGTGTTTCAGTGAGCTTTGCATTCCATTGCCGCGATGCCTGCTTGAGGCCATATAGGGACTTGGTTAATTTGCAAACTTTATTGTTTCCAAACTTACCGAGTCCCTGTGGGATGTGCATGTACACCTCCTCCTTCAAGTCACCTTGGAGGAAAGCATTATGCACATCCATTTGAAAAAGGTCCCAAGAATTCATCACAGCAATGTTAAGCACAATCCGAATGGTAACCATTTTAATGACAGGAGAGAAAGTTTCAAAATAATCTACTCCTTCTTGTTGGCTATACCCTTTAGCAACAAGTCTAGCCTTGAAACGCTCAATGTTACCATTTGATTCATACTTAACCTTGTAGACCCATTTGCACCCTATGGGTGTCTTGCCTTTTGGTAAATCTACAATCTTCCACGTTGCATTATCCTCCAATGCCTTTACTTCAGCTTGCATGGCATCAATCCAGCGTTGGTCTTTTATGGCCTCTTCATAGCTACAAGGCTCAGTGACACTGTCAATGCTTGACAGAACATGTTTGTAATTAGTAGAAAGGCGAGAATAAGAGAGGGCAGTTTGCATAGGATATTTTACCTCCCTTTTACCTA
Organism: Neltuma alba; assembly: GCF_004799145.2. Taxonomy (NCBI): domain Eukaryota; kingdom Viridiplantae; phylum Streptophyta; class Magnoliopsida; order Fabales; family Fabaceae; genus Neltuma; species Neltuma alba. The sequence continues at coordinate 60,228 of NW_021637690.1, read as the reverse complement.
CTGTTTCTGTTGCTTGAGATGTACAAGCATATCCAACTAAGCCTTTGAAGCATGTTTCAACACTGGATGTGTAGTCCTTCATCCAAGTAGGGGGTTTTCTGTGCCTCACTGGTCTGTCCAGAGATTCCTCCCCTTCATTTGGAACAATTGGGTCACCATGTTCTTCTCCAATAGTGTCTTGGTGGTCAGAAGAGGGAGTAGCCTGCCTGAAGGTGATAGGTGGAAGAGATTCTTCAACATATTTATGGCTGAACTGCTCCAAGGGGTCAATCATGTCATTAGGAGCTCCCCCTTGATTGAGACCGGCTGCATCTAGGAAGGGGAACTTGGTTTCATCAAAAATAACATGTCTACTAATACAAAAGGTGTGAGTTTGAAGATTATAGAGTAAGTAACCCTTTTGAGTGCCAGGATAGCCCAAGAAAACACATGGATCAGATCGGTTTTGAAACTTGTCCTGAATAATTAAATTTGTGGCAAATGCCAAACAACCAAAAACTTTTAAAAAGGACAAATCAGGTTGATGACCATATAGCAATTCAAAAGGAGTCTTATTACTTAGAGTTGAGGAGGGAGTGCGATTAATTAAAAAAGTAGCAGTCTTAATAGCTTCCCCCCAAAACTTTAATGGTATACCAGATTGAAATAAAAGGCTCCTAGCAACCTCCAAAAGGTGTCTGTGCTTACGTTCCACAACACCGTTTTGTTGTGGGGTGTAGGGACAAGTGGTCTCATGTATAATGCCTTTGCTATGCAAATAATTTCGCAAGTCAGTATTAACAAATTCTAACCCATTGTCACTACGAATTCTCTTAACAGCAGAAGCAAATTGAGTATGAACATAGGCAAGAAAATTTTTTAAATGATAAGCAGTATCACTTTTATTGATCAAAAGAAAAGTCCAAGTACAACGTGTGTAATCATCAACAATAGTAAGAAAGTAATGATAGCCTTTGTGACTGGGCCTTTTATATGGTCCCCACACGTCAACATGAATCAAGTCAAAACAACACTGAGATTTAGAGGTACTAGAAGGGAAAGGGAGACGGGTTTGTTTAGAACGAGCACAAATAATGCACTTATCAGTGTGAATGGTAGGAACTTCCTTCCTAATTTGATCTAAATGCCTAAGTTTGTCTATTGGTGCATGCCCTAATCGTTTATGCCAAATGTCCTGAACTTGGTTAGTAGAAATGCTAAGAGTTGTGTCTGTCTTGCTAATTCTTTCAACGATATAAAGTCCATCATGAAGTTTACCAATCTCCCTCGTCTTTCCACGTATGAGATCCTGCAGTGTACAAAAATCAGAATAAAAGGAAACGATAAACTCTTTCCCTGCTGTTAGTCGAGACACAGAAATCAAGTTATAGCAGCACCCATAAGCATAATAGACATTGGTGAGAACAATATTATCTAAGATTTTAACAGTACCAATATGAGTGATAAGCATTCTATTCCCATTAGGTACTTTAATCATTTTGACAGGACCAGTATATCTGTCAACCGTATCAAACATATCTACACTATTGACCACATGACATGTGGCACCAGAATCAAGGATCCAGTGAGATTCACAAAATGATTTAGGAAGAGCAGCAACCAAACCTGAAAAGGTCTCATCGGTAGAGTCAATCATGCTTACTGCTATATCATCCTGTTCCTTCCGGAGGAGTTTGAGAATTTGATCATACTGCTCCTGTGTGATGGACGCTTGCTCAGGTCGAGAGGTAGAAGGAGAAGGAGACGAGGTAGGAGCATGAATGGTGGTAGAAGCCTGGGATTGTTTAGAACGGAAATTAGGAGGAAATCCCACAAGGTGATAGCAATGATCCTTTGAGTGTCCCTTACGGTGGCAATAGGTACACTCCTCCTGTGTCCGTCCTCTCCCCCTTCCTCGGCCTCTTCCTTGTCGACCCCCTCTAGCAGCCATAGTGGCACTATCAACTGATGGAGGAATATTATAGGATGAGAGCTGTTGTTGGGACTCATCTTGACAAACGATGGAGTATGCTTGATTGAGTGAGGGCAGAGGGGATTGGAGTAAAATTTGCGTCCTTGCCTGATGATGATGGTCATTGAGTCCTGTAAGGAATTGAATGAGCCGTTGTTGTTGGATCATTTGGGCGTACTGTTGAGTAGTAGAACATTCACAAGTAGGCTGTGGGGCTATAGCATCGAACTCGTCCCATAGGTCTCGAAGTTTTGTGAAATACTCTGAGACATTCATGGTGCCTTGAGATAAGGAAATGATGGCTTTATGTAGAGCGAAAATGCGCAACCCATTGGCCTTGTGAAATCGTTCCTTCAAGTCAAGCCAAACGGAGCGGGCATTGTCAGAGAAAATTATACCAGGAGCAATCTGCTTATCAACCGAGTTAATCAGCCAGGAAAGGACGATTGCATTGCATCGGTCCCAAAGATCACGGTGTGATGTCTCTTGTTGGTGGCGGAGGCAAGTTCCATCAATGAGCCCAAGTTTATTTTTGGCGAACAAAGCTAGTCGCATGGATCTACTCCAAATTTCGTAATTTTCAGTCCCTTTCAAAAGCTGTGGGACGAGTGTGAGGGACTGGGTGTCGGAAGGATGGAGATATAAGGGATGTGTAAAATCAATGGTAGATTTAGTGGACGATTGGGTTTCTTCTTCATCTTTACCCATGGTTGAAGGAAAGAAATCTCAGAAAGAGGGACGGTGAGAAAAAAAATGGTTAAAAGAGAGGATTCTTTACCGGGTAAAGTGATTGATTTCTGAACTGCACTTTCAAGATTTGTCGTGCGATAACGAGCAGAGTAAGATGGCAGAAACCTTTAGAGCGAAATCTTCAAGATTGATCGCAAGCCGTCTACTGAAACAAGATGGCTAGGGGTTTCTTTTACAAACGGGATTCCAAAACGCAGCACGTCACTGCGGATCCCTTCTTTCACGATGACAACGTCATATCCACCTAAACAGGGTGACCAACAGAAAATACTTAGAAAAAGAAACAGGCTCTTTGTTTTCTGGCCTGTACAACCGAAGCTCTAGATACCATGTCAAGATGGGCTAGAGAAATTAAAACTGAATAATTCTGTATTCTATTGATGAATCAGGCGAAAGCCCATTGTACATTCATAAACTTGAAACAGGTTTGGGGGCTCTATTTATACATCCTGGCCCAACAACTAAAGGACCTAATTACCCCTTAACATAACCGAATGACAATTACAATACTATACATCATATATCTTAACACTGATCTTTGATTTTGAAATTTTAAAGGCATTTTTTTGGGAGGATTTTTCCAAGGTTTTGGGCCAAATGTGAAATATTTTTCTGGATAACCCAAAACATTACATATCTAGCCATTCAAAACTTGTATGATGTAGTTATCGATTAAAAATTTGGTTGAAATATTAACTTTTAAATTAGATTTATGAAAATGACGACGTATTCATCAATCAATTGTCCAGCATATGTAGTCTAAAATTGTTTTAATTTTAAACTGTTTTATTATATATCGATGGTAATGTGGAAAATATAAACATTTCATGTCCAAAAATATAGATATACACGACGAAGAAAATAACAACTATCGGATCATTGCTTCAACAAAAATAAAATAGTAGAAAAGTCACAAATAAAATATCTCATATAGATTTTCGTCTACAAAAAGTACGATGGGATAAAAGTTATAACAAGAAAATCATACACAGTTTTAATATGCATCTCAAAAAGTTGAAGAACACCAAAAATGCGTAGTAATTAATAGTACCCACTTGAAGTGGATGAAAGTGAAAAGTTTTCTTGTGGAGATCACGAAGCTACCTTATGAGAAAATTTGTGATCACTTATACCTATTTGTAATATTTCGGAGAGAATGAGAAAAGTTCAAACAAAATGTTTTAGAAGAGATGAAAACAAATATTTGATTCATTTATATCAATGGATAAGTGTGTTTTTTAGGGGGAAAAATATTAGACAATAGCAGATGTATGAGTAAAAAAATATTTGAAAGATAAGTAAATTATTTATTTATAATACATTTTTCTACCTCCACTAATTAAGTAATAATAGTTTGTAAAAGTATCAATCAAATAAACATGTTGACTAGAAACCACTCTCCTCTAATTCTTAAATCAAATTGTTCTATTCAGAAAACTTTCTCCTATTTATTATTTTGTTTTCGCCAACTTCTTAGCCATATAACCAAACATATTCATAAAAGAATTCAGTCAATTAGAAACACTCAAAGGAAAACATGAGCAAAAATTTATAAACAATTGGAATTGGAAGTTTTTGAGGAACGTACCTGTTGTGTCCTTCCAAAGTACGTGACATTTTCATGGGTGGCTCTGAGTTCAATATGATTTGATACTCCGAATAATAGTTGGAGGGCCAAGTGTTTGAGCATGTGGACGGTACTAAGGCCTGACTTGCTTCATTTTCTGGCACATCGGCGGCAGTGGCGATGACAGTGGTGCCGTCTAGATGTTGCTCTTCTGGATGCCGAACATATACATCATTCTCCGGCACGTCGTCTGCATTGGCGGTGGTGGCGGCGTCTGGCGCTTTCTCTTGAGGACGCTGGACATGTTCATCAATATCTGGCACGTCAATGGCCTCTATCAGTACTAGTTGCTCTTCAAGGTGTTGGGCATACGCTTCATCCTTCAAAAAGTGCATCAACGATTTCATCAATATCCAGCTCCATTGTCATATTGTCTCAAACCTGTAAGTATACATGTCAATTTCAATTCCATATTAATGAAGAGGTTTACGACTATATAGTTACACTTTAATACTGGTTTTTATGCATATCTATATATTAGACGAGTATTACAAATTTGAAAACATGGGGAAAATTAAATAAAGTGTACGCACTTGTAATAAATTCAACCAAATAGCAAGATTATATTTTTCATAAATCTTAATAATAATGAGATATAAGGAAAGAAAATTCAAGAAATAAAGATCACCAATTCAATCATTATGTAAAGCATAGTCAAAAGCAAAACACGCGCAAGTGAGAGAAAATTGTATTCAGAATAAATATAATTCAAATTATTAATATGAGATTACCAAGTTTATGAACTTCACAAATATTTGTCAGCTCCTAGGAACATCATTTTGGGTTTTGGACATATTAAATTTAAAATTTATATAAAGATAATTCAAAAATATCTCTTACAAATATCATTTGCACAGCTATCGAAACAATGTAATATTCATATAAAAATTGTGAAAAAAACTAAATGAATAAATACATATACTGTATACTTAAAAGTCTTATCTCGATCGATATTTCTAATAATTTATATAATTAATAGTATATTTTTATACATATATAATAGTAAATTTTATTATTTATGTTATTCTAATGAAAATAATTTAAAAATAATTTTCATAATTATTTCGTTAATTGTAATTAAAAAATAATTATTTTTTCTCCTCACCCCTGGAAGAAATATAATTCCTACCTCGATCCTATTTTGCAGACTTGGATTAATGTTTCTAACATATTTCACCAAAACCTACCTAGTTTTCATCTCTAGCAGGGTCCAAGTTTTATGCTTGAAGAGATTGGAAAATATGGGATATACATACCGTGGCAATGAGTTCAATCAAATAACAAGATGATCATAAGCTTCATAAATCTTAATAATGGGATATATTAAAAAATTAAAACTCACCAGTTCAATATTAATGTAAAATATAGTTAATATGGATATAAACATTTCGTGGCCTGAAACACAGACTTTAATTTAGATTAATTTAATTTAAATTATACTAATAGCAGATATATGAATAAACAAATTTCACAGATTTATTAACCTTTGTTTGCTCATTTTTATTTAGATAATAACCTCATTTTACATGAAAATTAAATGCAAGACCCGTCTTTTTCGGCCATAGATAGAATTATTTAATCTTGACCATTTATTTAATTTAACATTTTAATTGAGCATTGGAGCAAACCATATATAATGAGATAAGTTAAAAAGATTTTTTTTACATTCTGGAATTATCTAATTTCATTTGGTCAAAAAAATTATCTAATTTCAAATATATATAATACGCAGTTGGCAAAAGAAACGTTTTTGTGTTATTAAAAAACAATTCCCTATAACAATTTTTTAATAAATAGTTTTAAAAATAAAAATTTAAAAATCTGTCTGAATTATTATTATTATTATTAAAAAATACGTCTAAAATGATATAGTGGAGAGTGAAAGAAGAATTTACTTGAAAATAATCAAATACAACATTCTTGGACTCTTCCCTAATTTTTTTAAATAACAAAATATCAAAAAGATGTTCTGCTTTTTTTTGGGACAACTTTTTTTATTCTTCTAGAATATATAATGAAAACCATATTTTCTATTCTTTTTAATAAAAAACTGTTCTTAAAAACACGAAATCAAATAGGCCCCTAATTTTTGGCCAAAAAAATAGGCCCCGAATTTTAATTAAATTAAATTTAAAATAATCAATTTTCAATCTTAATTTGACTCATCCCTTTCTACTAAAGTTGACCGGCCATTCATGTTCATTGATCGATGGTCAGATGGGTGACCATTGAAAAGAAATATTATTCTGTTAACTAAAATTATACAAAAAAAATTAAATTATTTTTTTAGTAATTTTCAAATTTTATGGTGTTTGACCGTTTTCACGTATCTTAGCTTCATTTATAAAAAAAAAATATTCTTTTTTCAAAAGCTACTCATTGTCAAAGTAGCTTCTCCGAGTAATAAAAATATATTTTTAAGATCCCAATTATTTTTGAAAACTCAAATAAGCATTATAAAAATTCTCAAAAGGAACTCTATTCCTTAAAAAGTAAGATGAATTAAAATTATTTTTTAATGAGAAAAAGTAGAATCTCGTGTGTATACTTCTGTCACAAGAAAGCATGGCTATTTCCTAAAAATATTCACTCATTTAAAAACAAGCGAAATTTCAATCTCACGCAAGTACGTACCTTTTGTTATTTTATTTGTCATAAAAAATTATTTTTACCAAAAGATATTTGTATTTTACTAACTGCAAAAATTAAATAGTACAATATACTGTCTATCAAAAAAATCTTGGAACCCATATTATTGAATTCCAAAATCACAACATCACTTTATGCTTAATAAATGAAAATGTAAAAAATTGAATTGTACACTCAGCTATGCTAATAGTCTAACACTAAGAAACTATATATTTTCATATTTTCAACAAAAAATTACATAATAAAATATAAAATTAAATTTTTTTCTTTTATTTTTTTAATTAGAGAATGATAATTCAGGATATTTCCCCTTTCTGGGGTTATAACAAATATACTTAATCTGCAGCAATCTAGTGTGAAAATAATATTTTCGTTTCGTACTCCATCATTCCTTAATCACATTCCATATTCGTTTTATTCCAAACTAATATTTCTTCTTTGACTGATTCTAGTATGAAAATAATCCTATAAAACTTATCAATATTTAACTCACTACAATGCAAGAAAACAAAGAATCATTTATACTACAAAATTAGTTAAAGAAAAACAATCTTTACACAAGAAATCTGCTGTTTGGTTTACAAATTGAAGAGATTGAACAACATTTGGAGGATTCTGTGGGTTGTAATAAGATTGATTAATTGCAAGACTTGAAGGAACAAAATGATTTTGATGCTTACAGTGGGTTTGAACATCAGGATTGGTGATATCATGGATGCTTCTTCTTCTTCTCTTTTTGTTCCCTTTGTTGATGTGGTGATTAAAGAACTTCTGAGCATGGCTAGCAATCTGAACTGGAGTCCTTGTCTTCACAACATTTTCAGAAATGTTCTTCCAATTTCCCTTCCCATATGTTTGCAATCCAATCAGAAATAACCTATAATCAGAAAACAAGAGAAAATATATGAGGACATTTATGATTAAAAAAGACAATATCAAAGAACTGAGAAATTTTCAATGCTTACACATACCTGTGTTCTTCCTCAGTCCATGACTTTCTCTTGTGAACATCGGTATGAACATTACTTGGTGTCCCTGAGTTAGACAAAGGTTGGTTGACCAAGTGTTGCCTATTACAGAGTGATGAAAATTCAAGGGATGCCTTTGGCAGCAATTGATCATGATGTGGTTGTGGATTATATTGGTGTATGGGATGAACTGAAGAAACAATGTGATTTTGAGGAGTCAAATGTGCATGAAAGGGGTTTGGTGATGATCAGAATTTTGGGCACATGGGCATCAGATTTGGTTGCAGGTGGACCATTCTGGTTTGCATGCAAGGGAGGGACTGTGTGATGTTTTGTTGCAGGTTAAACTGCTGATTTATTATTGGAGAGGCTGTCATTTGAACAGGAAAGCTTGAAGGAACTTGTGGTTGGTTTAATTCATTCATTGGATGTGGCGATGATGAACTTGAAAATTATGAGGAATTGATGAGGTGAATTGGTGTGTTGGTAGTGACTGATTTAGTGAAATATTTGGAGGATTTTGTTGGTCAAATTGATACGCTGAAGTAATAGTATGTGTTTGAGGAGTTAGACCAGAAATATGATCCATAGAGTTAGTTTGGTGATTATTAACCTTTGTTTGCTTATTTTTATTCAGATAATAATCTAATTATACATGCAAATTAAATGCACGTCACCTCTTTTTCAGTTTTAGATAGATAATCTAATTCTGGTTTTAATATTGATGTTGGATAATTTTCATATATTATTTTTAGGTATGCTATCTCGCTTTCTTGAAATGTAATATTATCTCTTTTTTTTAATCAATGAAAATTATAAATTAAGAAAACAAGGCTTTAGGCATTTGAGAGAAGCTTTGTTTATTGGGTGAAGGTGTTCTCATTGTACACGAAGGTACCTTTTGAAAGAAAATAGAATTTAGGAGCTTGTTAGAGAATGTTATATTTGATTCTGATGGTGTCACTACCACAGAAACTGGAGTAGTAGTTTGGTATATGTATAAAAAAACTAAAAAAATTTAAAAAATCATCTGATTTAATTTGACATAGCAAGAAAAGAGTTTAGATTAATATATCTAATATTGTCATTATTAGTATTTGTTACAGTTTTAATTGTATTCTGATACTACTTATCAAGCTCTGATACCGGTTTTTTTAAGTGCAAGAAAATTAAATTTTAAAAAATAAAGCTATTAAGTTATATTGGTGTTGAATAATTTTCATATACTATTTTCAAATATATTATTCACTTTGTCTATTTTTTCTTAACTAATATATCATCTCTTTTTTCAATAAAATTATAAATTAAGAAAGTAATGCTCTAAACATCTAATAGAGGCTTTGTTTATTGGATGAATGTATTCTCACTATACATAAGGATGCCTTTTGGAAGGAAACAGAATTTAGGATGTTATTAGAAAATGTGATATTTGATTCTGACGGTGTCACTGTCATTAAAATTGAAGTGATAGTTTGGCATGTGTACAAAAAAAAACAAAGTCGAATCGTGATCCTATTAAGGAAGCAAATTCAATGAAGCAACAACTGGTACCATAGAGAAGCGGCCATAAACTGGATAGTCTTGACCAATTTGAAAGATCATTTAATGTAACTAAAGAAGGCTTCAAAAATTATCTGGTTTAGTTTGACATAGTAACAAGGAATTAGATTAACAAAATTGCCCCTGTTAGATTTTGCTATGTTCATTCCTTTCATACTTGTAGATACTACTTTGCTTTCTTTCATTCATGTGGAAGATGTGATATTTGAAATTGAATTGTGGGTGATGATCATAAGAGTATGAATAGTTGGACTAAAAAAAGCAATACTAGATCCCTTACAAATTTATGGGACCTCATGACTATAGTGTGAAATGAAATTGTGTGGTAATAATCATATATTTAAAAAAATTCTTGATATTGAAAATGGAGGAGCATCATGAATGATTTTACACATGTATAATCTCACTACTGATACGAATAGGATGATTAGTACTAATGGGTTTTAAGTGCTAATTATATCTTTAACCATATAAAATTTTTTGTGCCGATCGAAAATGAGAAACATTGGAGAGTAGTTCTCAGTTTACTCAAAATGCATTTGGTTGACTCATCCATATTGTTTGTAAAAGGTAAATTATACTTGGTAATCTAACCTATTCACTTTTTCTTAAGCTTGACTATTTTCCTTCATCTATATATACTTTTTTTTCCTATGTTTAATGTTTCAACATATAGATTTTTTAAGTATTTACTCAAGCATGTAGAGTTAAAGATAAAATTAATATTTTAGAATTTCTTTCAATTTTTAAATTTAAAATATACTCTTAATTTGTTTTAATAATTAAAATATAAGACAAATTAATGTATAATTTACAAATAATAATTTAATGCTATTTTAGAATTGAAAACAAAATAAATGAAAATAAGATTTCTTCAAAAGCAACCATTAAAAAAATGATGGCATGCAAATTTGTAGAGTTGGGTTTTAAAATTAGAACAAATTTCAAATCACTCAACGTTCTATATTATTTTCAAAAATTAAGAATTTTGAGCAAGTATAATTACAATGAAGAGGGCATTTTATGAAAACTAGATTTACATGATGAAATTTTTTTATAAGATCTACATGGTCAATTATATTTGAAAATATGTTGACAATTTTTTTCAACTAATCCTCTATAATCATATAATTATAATCAAATTTTATAACATGTGACCTTTCTTTTCCCAACGTAATATGTGATCTTTATTATCAATTATAGATTGACAAAATTTTAAAATCTTATTCATACAAAGTTTTCCTATAAAAAAAATTCATATGCTAAAATTTGATTATAAATATGCGTCTAACAAAAATAAATAAATCTACATAACTTTCATCTATAGCTATTTTAAAATTTTGAATATAAAGAAAAGTGACTAGGAATGGAAATAAATTGCTGGGGTTTGACCCCTTTCAATTTTTACCTAAAACTTCCATATTATATTGGGCCAAATTTAAAAATAATCTCCTGTGGGCGGTAATCAAAGATTCCGAGTTCTCATGGGAGTTACTTCTTCCTGTCCTAATTATAAGAATTAGTTGACTAATTTGAAGAGATTAAGAAAGAAAATTAAGTTAGTTATTTATAATAAATAGGTACTGTCTTTCTTAAAATATTCTTGCTAATAAGGTGTATTGACTAGTACTACTATTGTTAGAAGGACTATCTTGAAAAAAAAATATAAATATGAAAAATAAAGTGAATGAAAACCTTATATTTAAGACTAAAATAAAAATCAAATAATATTTTATATTAAAGACAGAAGTACTATGACGTACGACACTTGTTTGGATAAGTTGGTTAGCCCATCTGGTCCCCTTTTATCGTGCTTTGTCTCTGCCTTGTTTTTGTCTTTTATACTATCTAATGGGCCCTTGTATTATGCAATAGGAATGCTCTTTCATCTTGTAACCGGCTCAATTAACTACGCGTAGCGCGTATGCCTATGTATCTTACTTAAATAAAAGATGTGTTTAAATACTTTCAAAATTACTTTTTTAAAAATATTTTTTATATAAATCAAGATAAAAATATTCTCACATATTTATTTTCATCGTATATCATAAAATTATAGTTTGATTTTTTTTCTTTATATAAAAAACACAAAAAAGCCAGAAATGAAGTGAGTGCATATATCTATTTATAAGCATACAATATACTAGTATATTTTTTTAATTAAAAAAAAAAAAGCGCGACACAAGACTACAATCGACTACTCCATTAGGATTTACGAGGGCTTTGGTTTCAGTTGTGTACCCTCATTCTTCTCCGCAGTTCGGGTCAAAAACATTTCCTCCGCACTCCGCAGTGATGGTCGGCGACAATCCATTTCTTCCCTAAGAAATCATCGCCAACATTCTCAAACGACTTCCTGTAAGATGCCTTTTACGATTCCAATGTGTCTGCAAGCTTTGGAAAAATCTCATCAAAAGCCCTTCTTTCATCGCAGTCCGCCACCAAATTTAAGGGTGGTTGCTTTTGTCTCTGGGGACTTGGGTTCAGTCCAATCGTTAATGATTACAAAATAGCGAGAATTCACCTTAACGAGTCTAGGAAGGTTAATGGGGTGGAAGCGTATTCATTATGTTCGGGGTCATGGAAGAAAGTAGGATTTGAAAGTTTACCAGGCGTGAGCGATGCTTATGGCTTTCAAGATGTTGCTGTAACTGCCAATGGAGTTATGTATTGGCTTGCGGAAGTTCCTGACATGATAATTTCATCTGATCTAGCGATGGAAGTCTTTATATTGATACCCATGCCTCCTTTACACTCTAATTACAGACGTTCTACGCTTGCTGTGTTTGAGAACAAACTTGCTATCCTTTCTCTCTCTTTTCCTTTTGTACGTTATGCTTTTGAGTTGTGGGTGATGGAGGAGTATGCAGGTGGTTTATCAAGGGAAAAGTGCAATTGGACTAAGAAATATACTATGTGTCGTTTAGGTCTTTTTGATGGCTTGTTCCAGCCAGCGATTGCTTGGAGGAATCAAATAGTCTGTCGTTGTCAAGCTTGGACTGGTGGGCCAAAAAATACTCTATATCTGTTCGATCCTATTTCTGCTGAATATAGGACGGTTACTATCGGTGAACAGTTTGGTGGTGTTTTCAATTTTAGTGAAAGCCTTGTATCGTTGAGCAGCAACGACATTGAAGAGCCTTGATCTTAACTCTTAACTATCATATTGCAGATTTACTTAGTTGGAACACTTTTGGTAGAAATAAGCCCGTAGTAGTTTGTACTTTATAACCGTATCTATAATTCTAATTCTTGTTTGTCCTTTATGTTATCGAGAGTTATCAAATATATAGACTTCATCTGACCTATCTATAACAACTAATCGTTCTGTTTTCTGAGGCATGTATAATTTGATTGCCTGTGACGGGTTAATTATTTTAGGCATGCTGTCTTAATGATCTTTTGATGGTTTTATATCATAGAGAGTGGGCATAAATGATGTGAATTTGAGTTTCTTGCATTTTCAATGGTGGCTGAGGACAGTATTAGTAGTCTCATGTGAAGTTCAACCTACAGCTCCTCTATTATTTTATGCTATTCCAATTATGCTTACAAGTCACAGGGACCCTAATGCATTATTGGTTGAAAGATGAGGTTAAAATCAATGAAATTATAGCGTACCTACATGAAAGGAAATTTTAAAAGAATCAGATGTTCGGAAAATATGGTCTTTTTTTCCTGCTGCTGCTGCAGAACCATTATGAATTCAAATTCCATATGTCTGGGATCTTTAACTTTGTTAAACCTGTCTATGATGCTGGCAGATTGTTCAATTTTGTTTCAAAGATCAATAGATATTTCTAGTGCACCATGGATTATTTGGGACTTGTTATTGATGAATGTGAAGTGGAGAATGATGAACCGAAAACTGGTTTTATCTTATTGTTTTTTGTTATCATTCTCACGACTTATACTAACGAATTTATGGTGTTTGCTACCTGTAGATGCAGTGTGATCCTTTTGTTCTCCCACTGTTTTTTCAATTTGACAAGGAAATATATTTAGTTTCTTGTATGGGTTGTTTTGGATTTGCTGTCTTTTTGCTACACTAATCTTTTAAGTTTCCAGTTCAAGCACCGATCAAGTGCCAAAAGTAAGATGATGAGAACACAATGAAATAAACAAGAGGTTTCCATTTTAGGAAAATCCATAGGAGACCCAAAGATGTGCCATTTTTTTAGCACCAAACATATGATATTGGATGAATATGGAACAATTTTCATCAAAAAGATGAATGGTGCAATTTCTATTCTGATTGGGAAACTTGAATAGCTGATGAAGCTTCTGCTAGTAGTTTTGTCAATTTAACAATGCTTGTTGGTTGAAACTCATAACAAATCTGGTGTATGATCTTTTCACATGAGAATTTGTTTTTAGGTATTCCTTGATGAATATTGAAAGCTGCAAATTTTACCATGATTATGTTTCTTGCTAATTATCTTTTCACATTTTTTACTGTGCAGTCAAAGGACTTCGCAACGGGTGTTAATGTGACATAAATCTTTTTCCAAGAGGGGTCATTGTTGATTCATTAAAATTAAAGCAATGGTTTTGTCTTTCTAGTTCTTCATGGCGGTGGAGCACTGAACATGAAACATTCAAAACTAGAAGGCATGCGTACCCTTTTCTGTAAAATGCATAAAATATTTTAATCAGCCACTATCCATACAATGCCATTCCTTTGATAATTTGACTTCGGGTTGATTGTAGTTTGAATTGCTAATTCTTAAATTACTATCTTGACCAATTCAATAACTAATCTGATTTACAACACTTTACAAAATACTGTCTTCAGTCATAATTATAAGAGCTAGTTGATTAGTTTGAGGCGATTAAGAAAATAAGTTAAATTAATTATTTATAATGAATATGTGTTCTCTTTCCTAAAATATCTTTATTAATCAAATGTACTAGTTAGAACTACCATTCTTAGAAGGATAATGTTAAGAAAAAAATGCATAAATGTGATAGACAAAGTAGATTGGGTACTATATTTAAGACTAAAATAAAAATCAAACGAGGTCTTATATTAAGGATCGGATTTCTATGCAATGCCATTCTTTGGTGAAAATTGAAAAGGTCATAATGTATCCAATTTTCATTTGACTTCAAGGCGTACTTTGGTTTTTTTTTTTTTTTGGCCAGAAAAGGCGGACTTTGGTTTCACATCATGTTTTCTTACAGGTTTTCTAATCTAAATTAAAACCAAACACTGGCTAATGAGCACTCTGTTTAGTAGACGTCCTAGTTATTGACACTATTAGGTGGTTAGGTAATACGAGCATGTCACTATATATTGACTCGGTGTATCTTATGATATCTAATTTTCTCTATTGCCAACCCCATCTTCTTCTTTTTTTTCCCAAGGTTTTATACATGTTAGAATTTCAAATTTTACAATATACTCTTAATTAATTTTAATAATTAATAATTAACGCTGTCTTGACTTTAAAAAATAATAAAAATTAATTTAACTTATGATATGTAGAGACCTTTTAAGACTTTTCTTTTAACTACTCTTTAAAATTAGAATAGAGCCCGTTACTGTTAGTAATTGAAAACGGGCAGCGCAGGCGCTGGAATTTGGAAATATTTATATCTATGTACCATCATTAGGGTGTGTTTCGTATTTTTGGGTTTTCTTTTTGGTGGGGGGAGGGGAAGCAGAAAGATTTTAATTATTTTTTTAATTTGATAACATATAAATTTTAGGAGGGGAGGAAAAATTTTAAAAAAAAATCCCTTCCTCCCCTCCAAAATTATTTTGTCATGTTGTAACTATTATACTCATATTTTGTCATGTTTTGATCGTTATGCCCATATCTTAAATAAAATAAGAATAAAATTGTTCATGTTAAAATATTTTTTCCTTTCTTCTTCTCATGAGCCAAACAAAGTACTCCTTCGGTTCTTAATATAGGACCTAATTCTTGAGTTGGTTTTGGTCTTAAATATAAGACCTATTTATCATATTTATCAATTTTCTCTAAATTACCCCTATAGATACTCTCTCAACCATAATCAAGTAAAAGAGGGAGATGAGGTATTAAGAAAGATGATTGCGGTGTTTTAGGAAAAATGTGTCATATTTCTTATAATTAATTAACTTACCTAACTTTCTTAATCTAATCAAATTAGTTAAATGGCTCTTATATTAAGGACCGGAGGAGTAATATTAAAACTCTTCCTCTCCCCTTCTTTTTATAAATCCAAATAAAGTAATATTAAAACTCCCCCCTCCCCTCTTTTTTTATAAATCCGAATAAAGTAATATTAAAATCCTTCCACTCTCCTCCCCTCCACTCCATTAAAATCCCTTCTCTTTCCTTCTTCTCATTAAGCCAAATAGACTCTTAATATCTGATATAAGAACTAATTAATTAATTTAAATAAATTAGAAAAATTTGCTATAAACAAGTGTTATTTTTTCAAAAATAATTTTATTAATAATATATATTAGTTAGAATTATTATTTAATAAAATTTTTAAATAAAATACTTATTAAAAAAAATAAAGTGAACTGGATTTTTATATCTGTATATATATTTATATTGAGCACAAGCTTCTAACAGCGTGGTATTATAAATTATAAATATAATGGATGGAGTCCCGAAAGCCCTAATGGTCCCTTGCCGGCGCTTTTCTATGTGATTCATCGTTCCTTCTTCGCAGTAATGGATGGCGACAATCCATTTCTTCCCGATGATATCACCGCCAACATTCTCAAACGACTTACTGTAAGATGCCGTAAAATGCATCTTTAAATATTTTAAACATACATTAAGTTTTAGTCCATTTTCAATGATTTCATTATAATTTAGATTATTTAATGCATTTCAAATTATAATAATTTGATATTTCATATATCATATGTATAATATGTTTTAAATTAATTATTGCATCACCGGTCTGACCAAACGGTCCGACCGATCCGACCGATTGAACCATGACGTTGATCTTTTCGGCTCGACTTCCAGTCCGGCTTTTAAAACATTGATTTTACGATTTCGATGTGTGTGCAAGCGTTGGAAAAATCTCATCAAAAGCCCTTCTTTTATCGAAGCCCACCTCCAGCACTCCAGTAATCAAAGAACTGTTCTTCTATGGCCCAGGTATGGCAATGATAATCCCTTGCCGTTATATTTGAGCCATTGCGGCATTCGAATCTTTAAACGTATAAAGGCACCTGTGGCCGCCGAGGGGGTTAAGATCATTGATTCAAGCAATGGCCTGCTCTGTTTCAAAATTGTTGATGATGTTAGTTCTCCTCCTTCACTTTTACTGTGGAATCTTGCGACCAGAGAGATCAGGCAGGTGCCCAGATCTATTCACAATTTTAAGTGTGATTGCCTCTGTGGTTTGGGTTCAGTCCAATTGTTAACGATTACAAAATTGTGAAAGTTCACGTTAACAAGGCTCGGAATGTTAATGGGGTGGAAGTGTATTCACTAGGTTCGGGGTCATGGAAGGAAGTTGAATTTGAAAATTTACAGGGCGTGAGCGTTACTCATAGCGAGAAGCTGTCACTGCCAATGGAGTTATGTATTGGCTTGGGATATCTCACATGATACTTTCATTTGATCTAGCGACAGAAGTGTTCGCATTGATAGCAAAGCCTCTTTTATTCATTAGTTTGCTTTCTACGCTTAGTATATTTGAAAACAAACTCGCTCTGCTTTTTCTCTCTTCAGCTTATTCCATTGAGTTGTGGGTGATGGAAGAGTGTACAAGTGGTATATCAAGGGAAAAATGGAAGTGGACTAAGACACATAGTATAGGTCCTTTTCCACGCTTGCTAAGGCCAGTGACCATTTGGAGGAACGAAGTAGTCTGCCACGATGTTGTAATGCCTAGACTTGAAGCTGAGACTGGTGAGCTAACAAATATTCTATATGTGTTCGATTTTACTTCTGATGGATATAGGGTGGCTAATATCGGCAAATGTTTTCATGGTATTTTCAATTTTTGTGAAAGCCTTGTGCCATTGAACAGCGACCACATTGAAGAGCCTTGACCTTAAGTCCTGAGTATTATATTGCATATTTACTTAGTTTGAACGCTTTTGGTAGAAATGAACCTATGTTAGTTTGTAGTGCATAACTGTACCTGTGATTCTTGTTGTTTATGTTATTGAGAATCATCAAATGTTTCTGACTTTATTTGACCCATCTGTGATATGTGATTGTTCTGTTTCCTCTTACAGATATATATATATATATATATAATTTGAATGCTGGTTTATGGTTTAGTTATATTAGACATGCTATCTTTGATGGTTTTCTATCATATATATATATAGAGAGAGAGGGAGGGAGGGAGGGAGGAAGGGAGAGCAAACGTTAAGTGAATTTGAAATTCTTGCATTTTCATTTCATTTCTCTGTTTTGTGGAAACAGTTTTCCACCTTATATGAGACTTGCATACCTGAACATGAAACTGTCGTATCTTTGTCCGATCTCTCTACTAGTGAAATTAAGATGTCAACTACATGCAGACGCAGCGTTGGTAATGTTTTAAATTATGTAGAAAGCTTCGTCTTAATTCACAACATTCACATTGAAGAGCCTAGATTTTAAATTACTCTTCCGGTCCTTAATATAAAACCCATTTAATTAATTTGATTAGATTAAAGAAGTTAGAAAAGTTAGTTAATTATAAGAAATGTAACACGTTTTTCTTAAAATACTATAATCATCTTTTTTAATATTCCTCTTTCTCTTTTACTTGATTATGGTTAAAGGAGTATCTATAGGGTAATTTAGAAAAAAAATGATAAATATAAGAAATGGGTCTTATATTTAGGACCAAAACCAACTCAACAATTGAGTCCTATATTAAGGACCGGAAGAGTATTATGTTGCATATTTATTTTGCTAAGCTCTTTTGATGTTTTTTCCCCACCGACATTCCCCGACTTGTTCACTCTTGTTTTTCACAGCATTTTCAACTTTTATTTTTATGCCTCTTGGTGGCTACTAAGCATCCCCTCTCTCGCTGGTGAAACTGAAGCGAAGTACTACCTCCAGTTTAGCTAAATGACTAATATGAAGAGCTTAAAAAATTAATTAAATTAGTTACTTAAAATAAATATGTATTAATTTTTCTAAATTATTTTTATCTAATCATGTTTCTTGGAATTACCTCTTGGCACAAACCATTTACAATCAATAAATTTAATCTCCATTTATTTCTTATATTTAGAACTAAAGGTAGTATATATGTGTATGGAATTTTTAAAAAAAATTAAACTTCTTTATCATTATTCCAGCCAGACATATTTTTTCATGATCTTAAATGAAATCTGAAGAAAAATTATTAGAAATGGCTTTACTGTATAACAAAATAGTTTGAAATGAAAAATCTAGATCTTGCCACGCGTTACAATGGGTAAAATTTAGTTTAGAGTATTGTGGTCTTCGTCTTTCGACTCATATTTATTATATACATATTTTATTTAAATTACTGTCTTATAACATTTTTCAATTTTTAGAGGCCTAAGTATAAAGTCAAAAGCCGAGTAAGAAATAAAATATATTAATTGTGTCAAACAACCCATGAAATTTTTGTGATTTTTGAAGTAAAAAATATAATTAATTATATGTACAAAAGAACAGCTATATGAGTTGGGATGATGATAATATTTTCTGTTCTTTGTTTTTTTCCCCATAAAAATAGAAGTTTTGATTTCCATTCACAGTTTCGCATGCTTTCTCAAATTGAAATAAAAAAAAAAAAGAATTGTTGTACAGATATAGTTGGTATAAAATTTCAATTTTTCCTGAAAAAAATTTTAATTTCTGATTCTTCTAAATTCTAATGACATTTTTTTAACAGAAAATTTGCTTTAAAAATTTTTAAAATTCTTGCTTTTCATGAAAATTTCTTCAGAAAATATTTTAAAAAGTGTAATGCTTTGCAATTATTTAAAATAACTAAATATCAAAATATGAATTTTAAAAAAAATACTGAATTGCTGCTAATTAATAAATTTACTGCATAATAAATATTAGTAGTTTTAGTCATTCACTACAATTGTATGTTGTAAAACAAAAAATTGAAATTTTTTATTTGACAGTGAGTTAAAAATTTAATTCTTTTAATTATAAAAAAAGGCATGAGCCTCAATGTTATGCATCTCTACTCAACTCACAAAAAATTCCAGCAAAATAATCAAATATTTAGAAGAGATGTTCAAAATTTTTTTACATATTTTTATCATTTCCTACAATTTTTAATGTTTTTATTACAAGATAAAATTTTTTATTAAACTCATTGCTACATTGTATAATTTAGTCTAATTGAGCGTCTATAATGAAAAGCCTTTAATATATACTTTTCTTATGAAAATGATAGGCAAAGATGATCCAATATTAATATAACTTAATGATTTTATTTTTTAAAAACATAATTTTTTTTCAATTTTAAAAAATGGTATCGAAACGTAATAAGTGGTATCAGAAAATAATCAGAGCTCTAATAAGTATGGATAATTACAACATCATAATACAATCTAATACCCTCTAAATTCTTTAATTCTACCTCCAAGTAGGTTTTAGTTACTCTATTCTTTATAAAATTTACTTTATTAAATTCAAAAATTAGGTTTAATAAATAATATTAAAACACAATAAAAATTTTTAATGATAGTGACAATGTTACAATCTTATATTTTTTTTAACAAGTATTACATAACTTTTACTTGACAATATCTTAATTGATCTTCCTGATTATATATTAATTGAGATTTTAAAAAAATATCAATCGAATTGTTAATACAATTGTAATATATGTGCAAAGATGAATATGTGTCATCTGGGGTTCAAACATGATTCAAGAACATTTCAAATGGAGTCAACAAAGTCCTTTTCTCCTCCTCCAAAATGTTGCTACCAAATATATTTATCTATATTTAGTGACTACGATCAACTCGATGTACTTCAAATCCTGTTAATAAATCCTTCAATGAAAGCTTGCATAGTTGGTTCTACTAATGGCTTAATATGTTTGAGAATTGGTGATGATAGTGACTTTTAAGAATTGAGGTTAATTGTTTTTTGGATTTTGGGTTTGGTCCAAGAGATAATAACTAGGGTTAAGGTGCGCCAGCACCCCGAACTATTTACCCAAGTGCGTCCAGTGGCCTAAAATAATTTTGAATGCATCCAGTATCCTAAACTAATTAAAATGGTGTGTACATATCCCAAACTAACAGAAATGTTATATTTAACTGTTACTTTCCTGATTCGGCTTAAAGTTGACCCTAAACATTCTAAATGGTAGACATGTGGACATTTGATGTGTATTATTTTTACTCAAAATTGAATTTATTTCCTTCCTCTTCTTCTAAATAAATTGACTTTTGAGTAAGAATAATACACATCGAGTGCCTATGTGTTTGTCATGTAGAATATTTGGGATCAATTACCCTAATAATTACTATAGTGATGTTCACAGTAGAATTTTTGAATACCTCCACTTGTGCTGCCACCTCGCCTAAGTGACTTCTCCATGGCTTGAACCCAGGACCTCCTCTGTGCGCGCGTGTAGCTTTACGAGTTGAGCTGCAATGAACCTGTTGACTTATTGTGTAAAATTAAATATATAATATTATTTTATACAAATAATTTTATACACACATATATTATTAAAAACTAAAAATATACTATATGATAATTTTAATCATAACTATTTCAATGAAAAAACAATTTTTAAATATTTGTTTTACTATTTATTTTATAATGTTTTATTTTTAAATATATATTTTTAATATAATTCTAATTTCTAACAACACTAATTTTAAATTTTAAATCATAAATAATTTTTTATAAATATTTTATAAATTTATTTTTTAATTAACATTGATAAGATATACAATTTAGTCATAACTATATGATAATTTAAAAATATACTATATGATAATTTTAATCATAACTATTTTAATCAAAAAAAATTTTAATATTTGTTTTACTATTTTTTTATAATGTTTTATTTTTAAGTAAATATTTTTAATATAATTCTAATTTCTAACGACACTAGTTTTGAATTTTTTTAAATTTTTTATAAAAATTTTTTATAAATATTTTTGAATTTAGTTTTTAATTAACATTGATATATATATTATATTATATTATATTATATTATATTATCTCATGTTATATTATATTATATTATCTAATGTGTTTTATATATTTGAAAAAAATCATTTACAATTAGTCAAAAAATCTTATTATTCAAAAAATAACTACTATAATAAAATCTAATAAATTATTCTATATAAAAAATTAAATGATTTGAATATATTATGATAATCAGCATTCTCTTACTTGTATATATATACTATGTAATTTATTTTCTTAAAATTCTTTATATATACCACTTGTTTTTATTTTGAAGACCAAAATCAATCTATATCATGGGTATTAATTATATTATAATTAAATTTTATTGTTTAATGATTGAAATTCAAAATTCACTTTAATATTAGTTTGCATTCATATAAATTTATTTTGTTTTTGAATTTCTATCATATATTATATATTTCAATATATTGTATAGATGATAAAATATTATACATTTCAATATATTAGTTTGTATAAGAAAGTTATTAATGTTCTTCTTATATTTTTTTAATTATTACTAATAATCAAGAGGAATTTATTTTAACAAAATATAAACAAGTTTTCTAAAAAATTGTCTTTTTATTTTCAATATATACATAATGATAATATGAATGATGATGATATTTTCATTAACACCAACTCCACAAATATATCAATTTATTTTATAATTAAAAATGTTTTTAATATATTCTTAATTGTTATTATATAAATTTTTGTAAGATTATAATTTAAAATAATAAAATTTAAAATTACTGATGGATTAGCGACGAAATTATGACAGAATAGAATTAGCGACAGAATTAGTGACAAAAACTTATGTGATAAACAATTTAGCAATGGAAATTTCTGACGGAAAAATTCTATCGCTAAATATTTATTGACGGATTTTTTGATGGATTAGCTACGGAATTTAGCGACGGATAGAAATTCCATCGCTAATCCATCAAAAAAATTAACGTCAGAAATTAGCAACGCAATTTGTTTTTGTCGCAAATTCCATTGCTAATCAACTGTTTTTTTTTGGTAGTGAACAACCACTTAGAGTGTAAATAAATGGATGATGATAGTGTCCTCATATTGTCAATTAACAACCACAAAATGCCAAGTAAACAAAATAATAATCAATAATCACTGACAATCAACTGACCACAAGAATTCAAAACTGAAATATTCATATAAATAATTCAACATTAAACAGCATCCAATCTAATTACATTGCAGTAGTTTAAACACAAGATCTACAAATCCTAAATCAAGTCTTACAAATCTCTAAGTGGTTTTTAACAATGTTTTAAGACATGTCAATCAACTTTGATTAAAGTGAGTTTTCATTAATTAAAGCATTGGATCCAAGTGATCACCTGGGGCTTTTATCAGACTTAGAGATTTTGAAAACTCCCAATCAATTTAAAAGTAATAATAGCTGAGTTTTCATCATCAAGAGTCTATCCTATCATACCTTCCTTTTAATCAAAAACATACCTTTATTTTTTTAAAAAACCAAAAAGATTTACTTTTTTGCATTTTATATTTATTGCACCATTTTTTTTGAACAATTAAAACCTCTTTTTCTTTATCCAAATCAACATATATTTGATAACCAGTCTAATCTAGTTTTTCCCAATAAAGTGCTCATTGAAAAGAACGATTGGTGCAATCACAATTTTAATGACCCAGAAAGCGATAATCCAGTCTGATCAAAATCTGGAGCACGTTAAGTAGATAGAAATGGATGGCCGTACGCCATTTCTTCCACAAGAAATAGTCAAAGACATTCTCATACGGCTTCCGGTAAAGTCCTTACTCCTTACTACTCCGATTTTAATGTGTATGCAAAGATTGGAAAAATCTCTTCAGATCCCTTCTTTCATCGCAGACCACTTCTATCACTCTAGTCATCGAAACCCTTTTCTTCTTTTAAAATGTTGGATCCCATGTGATCTCTGTCACTATTGTTTGCTCTATGGCGAGATGGAAATCCAGGAACTTCATAAGATCACTCTTGAGAATTCTAAGTTCAAAGTCAGGAACCTCATTTCCAATCATAAGTTTCATTCCCTTTTATTGTATAATCCGGCGAGTAGACAAGTCTAACAAGTGCCCCGATGCCTTGAAAGATTTAGGAGTACATAGTTCATGTAGGATTCGGGTTCAATCCAATTCTTAATGATTACAACATAGTGAAACTTTTTGTTTCTGCAGATGATGAAATGGTTAACAAGGTAGAAGGGCATTCATTAAATATAAGGTCATGGAAGGAGGTAGAGGTTGGGAACTTAGGGGTTGTGAAACTTAAATATGGTGAAAGTTTTACTGCTAATGGAGAAAGTGTTTAAACAAAGTTTTACTACGAAAATGGTGTTATATTTAGGACCGAAGGAGTATCATAGTGCACAATTTCGCCAAAAGGACTCAACAACTATAGATACAAAATGAGAAATTAATTTGAATTTATTTCCATCAGAAGTGTTTAAACGAAGTAAAATTTACGATTAAAGTTCTTTATTGTTGATGTTGCCAACTGATACAAGACTTTCCACATGATTAAAATTACCATGGACAAGGCCGGGGCCACATTTAATTCTAAACCTCTTAAACTCATTACATTAGTAGTGAGATTGAGCAGATACAACCTTTTCTTTTCATCATCATCCCCATTCAAATAAAAAGGACGGAAGACAATCTCATTCTTCCAAATAGTCACTGGGTTTAACGCGAGTGGACATAACTGGTCACAAAGGGTGCTAGCAGCATACTTTTTTAGTCCAAATCCATCTTCCCCTTGATGCACAAATGAATCATATAAGATTCAGTAACAACAACCAAAGCAAGTTTGTTCTCATGCACAGTAAGCCTTGTATTACTTCGTTTATATTCATATTTTAAAAAAGGTAATGGCGTCGAGATACACACCTGCTTTGTTAGGTCAATCGAAACCGCCGTATTAGAATCATCACCCGGCCTCTGCTTTCCACCAAACATAAACATAACACCATTAACAATGACTTTCCCCCCTTTTCTAATATTTATGCCCTCAAAGTTTTGTGATTCTACTTCCTTCCAAGACCCAGAGTTTAATGAATAAACTTCCACGGGATTAACGGCAAAACGAAATTGAGTTACATAAGTTGTCACTATCTTGAAATCATCATCAGTGGGATCGAAACCAAATCCGACATCGTAATAACCATTAGAACCCTTCATAGTTCTGGGCACCTCCCTAAACTGTCTGGTCAGGGGATTCCATAATAAAAAGTAAGGGGAAACCGTACCATTTTTCTTTGGGCTGAAAGGAGAAGGGACCATGCAACCATCCTCGTTGCCCACCTCAACACAGACCAAGCCATTACTGGAACCCACGATCCTAAAATTAATGGAGGGATCGATCAAAGGTGGCTTTTGAATTTCAAGCACCTGCATGGTGGGATGATCCACCAACACAATGCGCAAACTAACCCTGCGGTAACATCTGAGGAGAAGCAAAAAGGTTGGATGACTGGTGTGGTGGAGGTGTTCTCGGGTAAAAGACAAAGACTTGATGAGATTTTTCCAATCTCTGCATACGCATTGAAATCGAATTAGGGATTTCATCGGAAGTCTTTTGAGAATGTTACATATGACATCGCAGGGAATAAAGAGTATGTTGTTGTGGTCGTCCATCACTTTCATGGTGTTCCCCACATTGGACAAGGAGAGTTCTGAAAGTTCTGATGGTGGGACTGAGGTTAAAGTAGGTAATATATGGACTGGACATTAACGGGAAGTGTTTCGGCAAAACAATAAAATTTAAAATGAAACCATTCTTTGCTCGTGTCAAAGTCGTAAGTTGTAACCACGGATTCTCAGCCGATCGGTTGATTTTCATCCAAACTTCTGCTATAGAAAAGCAATAATAGATAATTATTAGTATATGCGTTGAAAAAGATCCTGGCGGAATTTCAGTGTCGTATCTACCCTCACACGCCTTTCTTTTTCATTTATTTCTTACTTAATATACGATTTTTTTTATTTAGAATTTGCATTCACATAAAGTTTTGAATTATTTTTAATAATATTATTATAAATGAAAATAATATTTAAATATTAATGCCATTCATTGAATTATATTTAATAATCATCATTCTTATTCATATTTCATGATTGTATTTGTGGACTCAAGAAAACTAAATTGAAAAAAAAGAAAGTATGATATCATGATCCTAAATAATGGGAGATTTATTTGTCAACTAGGTAAGTTGTACGATTTTTAAGCTTCTTTAAATTGAAAATTTAAAATACATATGAGAATGGGAAGATACGATAATAACCGTGTTGGAGATCGGGTGAATGTGAAATTGACTAACCGCTTCAAACGAAATCAATGGAGCCACACATGAGTCACTAATCTGGCAGCAATCTGTTTGATGGAAACCTTTTTCCACTAATCTAGCCTTATTACTTGTTTCATCTGGATTTTCTTTCGCTCTAAAAACCCATTTACACCCAACAATATATTTAGCTTCAGGTGAATGAACGTGCATGGGACCAATGTTTTATACTCATTAAAGCTTCAAATTCCTTTGCCAGGACTTTGAGTCTGTTATTAGGAGTTGTAAGGGCTTGAACATAAGCAGCAATTAGGGAAATAACTGTAAGATCTTCAGGATATGTGAGTTAGAACCCAACACTCAAGTTATAGCTGGCCTCTACAAGCACCAAAGGTTCAGCCCTTGTCATCTCAATCATGCGAAAGAGGCCATGAGCTGCATGTTTGGCCATTTTTCTATCATGAGGTCTCTACTTATGTCCTAAAATGGGCCACAAACAACAAACATGAGACTTAACCCAAACTTTTTATCATATAAGAGAAAAACGCTAATTTAAACAGGACTATGAAATCAAAAGAGAACAAAGCTAAGAGAGGCCTTCCTATTTGATGACTCTGCTGCCGATGAATGCCAAAACAATTGATACATTATTAGCTCTTAAGATTGTTGGCGACAACACCTAAATTGTCCAAAATTCAATGAGTCTTCTAACGTCATCTGTAATGCCCAAATCTTGTAGACAACAACACCTGCAGATAAGTGGTAAATCCAAGTCTTGTCCTATGGATAATGTCCTTAAAAGTTACTCCTCTGGTCCTTAATATAAATAAGATCCATTTAACTAATTTGATTAGATTAAGAAAGTTAGGTAAGTTAGTTAATTATAAGAAATGTGACATGTTTTTCCTAGAACACCATAATCATATTTCTTAATACCCTTCTCTCCCTTTTCTACTTGATTATGGTTGAGAGAGTATCCATGAAGATAATTTAGAGAAAATTGATAAATATGATAAATAGGTCTTATATTTAGAACCAAAACCAACTTAACAATTGGGTCCTATATTAAGAACCGGAGGAGTATTTGGCAACTAGGGACAAAGCAAGAGAGCCGCTAGGATTAAAGGGATCCTTCTTACAAAAACAGGATGAGCAAAATAATGAAAAATAAAAAAATGCATTTAGTAGCAATTAACTCATTGATTAATAGTCATGGATACAATTTAATGAGTAGTTTAAAGTTGTCGGTTGCGAGCATTGATAAGGCATGATGGTGATTGAAATGACATATTAATTAGATAGATATTTTGTATATAAATGCCTAATACTGTGTTTGACTAATGCTCAAGGGATAAGGAAAATTTGTTGGATTTATCTCCGGTGACCCGCTGTGCATACAAATTCACTTCTCATTTTAGCCCATTTAGTAGTCCAAAATTGGTTATTACTTGGACCTCTAGTCTCTACAATCCCAAGTAATGTGAGACTCTTCTTTTGACACACCCACACACAACATTCACAACAAAGATGAGATGGTGGAAGGGGATCCCAATGAGGGGAGGAAGGAAGAAAGTCAACCATAAGAGTCATATAAAATATTGGTTTGCAGAGGTAAAGAACAAGAATGATCAGAACTGGTTTGTATTGAAGGTTAGGATTCTGGTGCAGGAGAATCATTGAGATTGGAGACTGAAAATGACACTGGTTACATAAGAGAAGGAGCAATATCTCATTGCAATATTGGATGAGGTGGGGAACTTATTTGAGACAGTGGTTCAGCCACAGATTGTGTAGGATTAGAAGAAACTGATGATGCTAAAGTTGGAACGTTATCAAGTGGTCTTCTGATCAAATGGCATGGAAACTCTTTATAAGTGAAAGATTGTGGGTTCCATACAACTTGCAACCTTAAGCATCTGTGCAAGGTTGCAAGTAGTTTCAGTTGTTTTAGTTTTTGATTGGATTAATATTTACATTTTTTTTTTCATATGTTAGTATCTGAATTAAAATATTTTATAAATTTAAAGTGGATTCAGATACAATTTTTTACAATAAATTGAATTTGTATGATATCGTGATATTTTTGCACTTGTAAATTTTTTATTTTTTTAAAAAATTTTATTCCTTTCACTTTTAGACTTGGAGGAATTTGCATGATATTAATTGTTATGTGCATGTCAGTAATATTAAAATGAATCGATTTGATTCTTATCGATGATTAATTGTACAATTTAGTACATGTGTTGAATAGATTAAAAAGTGAAATATTTTTATGAAAATATTACTCCTATTTAAGATGTTTATTTAAAAAGAATGCTTGTTTAACATCTTATCATAGAATAACAGAGAACTCGAATTCAAAACAAATGACAATTTGACAATAAAATCTTGTTAATATTGGAAATTTTATGAAAAGTTTAAACTTTAAATTACTTTCATAATAATTGCATATTGTATTTAATCGAATTTAAAATTAATCTGTAATTGTTTTAATGTTTATCGATTTATTGACTATTAATATTGGCCAAAAAGTAAGCTTATTAAATTTATTGACATAGCTACTTTTTCAGTAAAAAAATATAAAGGCACTCACAAAATTATTACTCCTCTAGTCAATAATGTAAGACTCTTTTTATAATGTAATTACACTATGAAAGGGGTTTTATTATTTAGGATCTAAGGAGTATTATAGTATTAAATAATGAAAAAAAAACTAAATGAACAAAAAGTTGTAAAATACTTTTTCATCATAATTGTGAATTTTTTGTCCAATCTGAATTGTTTACTATGAACACTTTTTATTTAATAATAATAATAATAATAATAATATTTATTACTTTTTATTTATTAATCCCTAATTTTCCGCCTCCAATGAAGTGCGGAGTCTTCCCATTCTCATCCTCGAGCACAATGGAGCAGATGGAAATGGATAGCAGCGCACCATTTCTTCCACAAGAAATAGTTAGAGACATTCTCATAAGGCTTCCGGTAAAGTCCTTGCTCCGATTTCAATGTGTATGCGAAGATTGGAAAATTCTCTTCAGATCCCCTTCTTTCATCGCAGACCACTTGCATCACTCTAGTCATCGAAACCCTTTTCTTCTTTTGAAATGTTTTATCGCGTGTGATTTCTATCACTATTGTTTGCTCGATGGCGAGATGGAAGTCCACAAACTTCATAAGATCCCTCTTGAGAATTCTAGGTTGACTGTCAGGAACCTCTATTCCAATCATGGTTTGCTCTGTCTTGAAATCGTTAATAAGTGTCATTCCCTTTTCTTGTATAATCCGGCGACTAGAGAAGTCAAACAAGTGTCCCGACGCCTTGAAAGATTTACGGGTACAGTGTTCGATGTAGGATTTGGGTTCAATCCAATTCTTAATGACCACAACATAGTGAGGCTCTTTGTTTCTGGGTATGATGAAATGGTTAATAAGGTGGAGGTGAATTCATTAAATATGGGATCATGGAAGGAGGTAGAGGTTGGGAACTTACGGGTTGTGAAACTTAAACATGGTGAAAGTTTTAGTGCTAATGGAGCTATCTTTTGGTTTGGGTATACAGTAAAGCATAAAGTATATAATGGGAAGAAGTGTGAAATTGCTGGAAGAGTCTGGATAGTTTCATTTGACGTGGCAAAGGAAGCATCCACTTTGATACCAATGCCTGCTGAAATACGCTATAAAGATGGTGTTAGTTCTGCTGTGTATGAGTACAAGCTTGCCATTCTTTATCCCACTGCTATTGAAAACTCTGAAACTTCATCAATTGATTTGTGGGTGATGGAGGAAGGTACAGGTCCATCAGGGGAGAAATGGACTTGGACTAAGAAATATACTACCAGTCCTTTTCCGCGCCGATATCCATGGAAGTTGTGTCCGCAAACTATTGGAGGAATAAAATGATCTGCAAAGTTCAATTGATGCCTGCAGCTGAAGGTAAGGTGAAGAATGATGAAACAAAAATTGTCATGTTCAATCTCGCTAGTAATGAATTCAAGAGCTATGCTATAGGCTTATGCGGCCATCATCAGTTCATATATAATAGTGATGATTGTGGATTAAGATGTCTGCATAATACATTGATATTAATCATCCTGATATGGCTCACATAATCAGATGTTATGAACAATAAACATTCCAGCTCTAATATTATTTAGATGTCTAAAAAAATTTCATAAGTTGTTTTGTCAACTCTTGTAATCCTGTTATTTAAGCACTAGGTTGTCCATATTTTTATATATACTTGAAACTTGAAATTATGGTGGTAAAAAAAGCCTTTGCAACTTCTTTTAAGTAGTTTGAGTTGGTCTGGCCTTTGATTAGATTAGTATTTAAAGTGTTTTTTCCCCCCCTCCATATGTCTTCTTTAGAACACGAAATTATTAATATCACAATTAAATTTAATATATTTTATAATTAATTTTATTAATAAATCATTATTGTTAATCACAATTAATTATTATTTATTTCTATTAGACTATATTCTAATTAGAATATAAATATAATAAAAACTAGAATATAATTATACTATTCTAAAATTGATTCTAAAACAATAGTAATTTAAGTTAATACTATTTTAATTAATATTATTTATATTAATAAATTAAATAAATTAGCTTGTATTAACTTGAATTAATACAATTGCCCATGTCTGGCATGTGTTTAAAATCTTGCTGTCAATAATATTTATTTGATATAAAAGAAAAATAAGAGAAATATTTGAATAAATCATAAATGCTACTCCTCCGGTCCTAATTATAAGACCCAATTGACTTATTTGAGGAGATTAAGGAAGTAAGTTAAGTTGGTTATTTATAATAAATAAGTGTTGTCATTCCTAAATATCCTTGCTAATTAAGTATATTGGCTAAAACTATCATTATTAGAAGGATTATCTTGAAAAAAAATGCATAAATATAAGAGACAAAATGGATTGGGTCTTATAATTAGGACCAAATAAAAAATCAAATTGGGTCTTATAATAAGGACGGAGGAGTATTTGATATTGAAATTTCATTATTTGAAAGAAAAACATTCATCATTTATTTTTAAGTTAACGATAAAAAAATTAGTTTAAAATTAAACTGTAAGTACTTATTTAATTTTTATGTGCATAAAATTAACTAAATCTTAAAATTTGAATTGCTAACATACAAATTAATAAAATTAAAGAAATAAAATGAAATATACCTTAAGGAATTAAATAAACATTTTCACGAAAAGTTTATAAATTACATATTTCTATGCGCATTCATTCTTTTTCCCTAACAGAATTATAAAATCGTACTCAAAATAAAACTTGATTAGAGAAGATAATGGGAGAAAATGAAAATCATAGCAGATATATTCTTATAATGATATTAAATTAGATATCCAAATAATTAATAACAAAAATATCATAGATTACTGATAATAAATTATATGAAATTTATTTGATATTCATAATCTCTTAGTCGCGTATAATAGTTTAAAACACAATAATTATATAGATATATTTTTATGTTATTATCTTTTTAGTTAGATGTAATAAGTGCAAACAAAAAAATTAAAATCAACTTTAATTTAAGCTAATAAAAGCTACCTGTGAGGGAAGACAAAATTGGCGATAATCAGATGCCTTTTAGATTGTGTTATATCATGGAGAGATGTGATATTCCCTAATCCTACTCGCATGAGATTGCCTAATCTTATGTAGTAAATAATTACTCATACTAAATACTCTTTAATGGTTTTTTTCAATCCCAATCCCAATCCCGACTTTTTATTGTCAATGATTTGTAGTAAACGTAATTTATGATTCCTTAATCACATTCCATACTCATATTCTCGTTTTATTCCAAACTGATATTTCTTCTTCGATGGATTCCAGTCTGAAAATAATCCTATAAAACTCTTCAATCGCATGAACCTTACCACACATCGAACTAAAATGAAAGTTAGGATTGTAAAAGACTGAGAAGCATTATTGGAGGGAAAGAATGCCTTAATTAGAGCTAAATAAGTAATGAATATTTTAATCACTACAGTGCAAGAAAACAAACAATCATTGTATATTACAAAACTAATTGGAGAGGACAAAAAATCGTTATACAAGAAATATGCTATTGGAGTTTACAGATTGAAGGGATTGAAATTGATGCATTGGAAGACTTGAAGAAACAATTTGATTTTGATGCTGAAGTTGGGGTTCAACATTAGGATTGGTGATATCATGGATGCTTCTTCTTCTTCTCTTTTTGTTCCCTTTGTTGATTTGGTGGTCAAAGAACTTCTGAGCATGGCTAGCAATCTGAATTGGAGTCCTTGTCTTCACAACATTTTCAGAAATGTTCTTCCAATTTCCCTTCCCATATGTTTTCAATCCAATAAGAAATAACCTATAATTAGAAAACAAGAGAAAATATATTAGGACATTATTTATGTTAAAAAAAACAATATCAAAGAATTGAGAAATTTTCAATGCTTGCGCACACCTGTGTTCTTCCTCAGTCCATGACTTTCCCTTGTTGATATCGGTATGAACATTACTTGGTGCCCCTGAGTTAAACAAAGGTTGATGCACCAAGTGTTGCCTATTAAAGAGCGATGAAAATTCAAGGGATGCCTGTGGCAGCAACTGATCATGATGTGGTTGTGGATTATATCGGTGTATGGGACGAACTGAAGAAGCAATGTGATTTTGAGGAGTTGAATGTGCAAGAAAAGGATTAGATGATGATGAAAATTCTGGGAATATGGGCATTAGATTTGGTTGCAAGTGGACCATTTCGGGTTGCATGTAAGGGGTGGTCTGTGTGATATTTTGTTGCAGATTAAACTGCTGATTCAGTATTGGAGATGTCATTTGAACAGGAAAGCTTGAAGGAACTTGTGGTCGGTTTAATTCATTCATTGGATGGGGCTGATGATGAACTTGAACATTATGGGGAATTGATGAGGCGAATTGACAGGTTGGTAGTGACTGATATATTGAAGTAACAGTATCAGTTTGAGGAGCTGAACCAGAAATATGATCCATAGAGTTCAGCATCTCTAGTCTGCTATTATTGTATTGCTCAGCATTAATGGATACTTGAATTGGTGTATTTGTCACCATCTCTAGTCCTTGTCCTTGTAAGACTTGTCTGCTGCAAAAGAATAGCATATCATGAAAATATTAGTGGTTATATTATATACTTCCGTGTTGCTTATAATGTAAATGCTATTAAACAAATTTGAGTAGATTATAAAAGCTAAATAAATTATTTATTTCTAATAACAGTGATATAGTTTTCTTAAAATATTTCTGTATAACATTAGACTATACATAGTTTATAAGTTAGATAAATTAGTTTGATGATTAAGAAAATAAATTAATTTGACAAATAATATTATATATATATATATATATATATATATATAAGAGGTTGAGTTAAGATCTTCCCACCTTTAGAATGGAAGGAATAATAATAAATGATATGGTACTAAGTAAACAAATAAATTAGAATTTCCAAGCATTTTACTTGCAAAGTTTGTTACCGGTTTTAAAAAAGCAAGAAAGTCAAATTGACTCACCATATGATGTTGTAATTTTCTTTATTATTCCCATCATGTCACCTATATGAGCCCTCTTTAAGTTTTATTATAACAAAAAGCAATTATGATCATTAATATACCAATATAAAAGGATTAAATACATTTTTCTACCTCTACTGATTAAGCAATAAAAATTTGTAAAAGTATCAATTACATAAACATGTTGACTAGAAACCACTCTCATCTAGTTCTCAAATCAATAAAAAGTTTTTTCTTCTATTTATTATTTTCTTTTCGACAAATTCTTAGCAATATAACCAAATATATTCATAAAACAATTCACTCAATCAAAAACACTCAAAAGAAAAACATGAGAAAAATTTTTAAAAACTTCAATTGAAAGTTGTCCATGTACGTACCTGTTGTGTTCTTCCGAAGTACGTGACATTTTCATTGGCGGCTCTGAGTTCAATATGATTTGATACTCCGAATAGCAGTTGGAGGGCCAAGTGTTTGAGCATGTGGAAGGTACTAAGGCCTGACTTGCTTCATTCTCTGGCACATCGGCGGCAGCGGCGATGACGGTGGTGCCGTCCAGATGTTGCTCTTCTGGATGCCGGACATATACATGATGCTCCAGCACGTCGCCGGCAGTGATGGTTGTAGCGTCTAGCAGTTGCTCTTCAAGATGCCGAACATATGCATCATTCTCTGGCACATCATCGACATCCGTCGTAGTGTTTAACAGTTGTTCTTCCAGACGTCGGATAGATACATCATTCTCCAGCACATCATCAGCATTATAATGTAGCAGTTGTACTTCATAAAGTGCATCAACGATTTCATCAATATCCAGCTCCATTGGCATGTTGTCTCAAACCTGTAAGCTCATCAATTTCAATTTCATATTAATCAGGAGCTTTACGACTATATAATACTTTAATACTACTTTTGTTTATGCATATCTACATACTAGACGAGTTTTTGTACTTTTGAAAATAATATTTCTATCAAATTATATAATTAATATTATTTTTTACAGACACATATTATAAATTCTATTATTTATATTATTCTCATGACTATTTATTTAGTTACCGAGAAAAACAAAAACATAATAATTCGTATAGTTTTTCCATAAAAAAGTACGATGCCGTAAAATTATAAGAAGAAAATTATACAGTTTTAATATGCATCTAGAAAAGTTAAAGAACACCAAAAATGCATATTAATTAGGATTACCTATGAGAAGTGAATGAAAGTTAAATTCTTTGACTTCAAAAGTTTCCTTGTGGTTTGGCCAAAAAAAAAAAAAACGAGTTTCCTTGTGGAGATCGCAAATTAAAGCTCCCTTAGTAGGAAATTTGCACAACTCTAATTAATCATTTATACCTATTTATAATGTTTAGGAGAGAAGGATACAAGTTAAAACAATGTTTAAGGAGAGGTGAATCTGATTCGTTTTTATCAACAATGAATAACTATATTTAATAAAATGTGAGACGGACTTAAATTTAAATTAAATTAAATTAAGTTAATAGCAGATAAAAGAATTAACAAATTTCACAGACTAACTAACCGCTCAACTTTTATTTGTATAATAATCTATTTTTACATATATTTTTACGTGCAAACTAAATGCAAGTCACACATTTTTCGGTTCTTATATAGAATTATTTAATCATGAGCATTTATTTAATTTAGCATTCATATAAAGATAAGTTTTTACAATTTAGAAAATCATATATATATAAATAAGTTAAAAATATCTTTTACAAATATATGTTGTTGCGCCACAATCGGGATTTGGTCTCAATGATCATATTAGTCAAAGTCAGTTCATCAAGATGTTAAAACATCCGTTTCCAATTTTTTAAATTATCTAATTTCATTTGGTCAAAAAAAATTATCTAATTTCAAATAGATATAATACGCGGTTGGCAAAAGAAATGTTTTTGTGATATAATGAAAGATTCCGTAGAATAATTTTTGAAGACATAGTTTTAATTCACAAAAAAAAAAAAGAAATAGTTTTCAAAATAAAAAGCTAAAAAAATCTGCTTAAATTATTATTTTCCAAATATATCTAAAATGATATAGTGGCGAGTGAAAGAATTATTTGCTTGAAAATATAACATTCTTTGACTCTCCTCTAATTTTTCAAATAACAAACTATCAAAAAGATATTCTGATTTTTTTTGGGTACAATTTTTCATTCTTCTAGAATACATGATGGAAAACATATTTTTCTATTTTTTCTGAATAAAAGACTGTTCTTAAAATGAAAAAAAATCCTAGTAGTCTCTTAAATTAAAAATTAAATTTCAAAAATAATAATTTTTAATTGAAGTGAATATCAAATTAAAATATTACCGAATCAACAAATTAACAAATCTGAAACGTCAAATATGTATTGACTTTTGTTTACTTAATCTTTGTATATATAATAAGTTTGAAGCCAAAAAAAATATTTATATAAATAATCTATTTTTAGATACAAAATAAAAACATTCTGTGAAATTAAACTGTATTCAAAGTCAATATAATTTGAAGATTTATTTTTTTGATTATTAGATTTATCAAAATTTACAAATATTTTCAATTTTTGCAAACATATTTGTATGTTTTGAGAGTGTATTACGTAAATAATCAAGTGAAAAACATTTTTTTTTATTTTTGAATATAAAACTGTTCTTAAATCACAAAATTAAATAGGCCCTTAATTTAAATTAAATTAAATTTAAAAATTATCAATTATCAATTAAGTTTTTAATCAAAGGTACTTTTAAATTAAATTGGTGGGGAATTAACAAATTAACAAATCTCATAAAACTTCACATATTTATTGACATTTGTTTACTTAATCTTTATATAAATAATCAGTTTGAAGGCAAAAAAATATTTATTTAAATAATCTAGTTTTAGATGGAAAATAAACACATTCAATGAAACGTTGTTCAAAGTCAATATAATTTAAAGATTTACTTTGTGATTATTAGGAATTAATTAAAATTTGCAAATATTTTTAATATTTACAAACATCTTTGTTTTGAGAATGTATTATATAATTTCTTTTCCTGAGACATAAAGAAAGAGTATATTACTTCAGGACCTGTTTGGTTGAGAGAAATAGGAAAAAAATGTCAATAGCTCAATCCATGTCTTAATAAGGCCACCCGTGTTATAGTATTGAAGTTCAACAAATAACACCTGCAGAAATAAAAAATAAGGATGCAAAAAGAATTATGAGTGATCTCTTAATTCTCAAAACAATCACAGAATCACCCAGACTATAATAACCCACCTTTTAATGGCCGTCTTGTGAGTTTTCTTACGGTGTTAATAACATAAGTTTGTTGCAAAATCACCCGTGTTATAGTACAATATACTGTGTATAAAAACAATCTCGGAACCCATATTATCGAAATCCAAAATTACAACATCACTTTATGCTTAATAAATGAAAATGTAAAAAATTGAATTATACACTCAGCTATACTAATAGTCTAATACTAAGAAACTATATATTTTCATATTTTCAATAAAAAATTACATAATAAAATATGAAATTAAATTTTTTGCTTTTATTTTTTTAATTAGAGAATGCTAATTCAGGATATTTCCCCTTTCTGGGGATATAACAAATATACTTTATCTGCATAATCAGCAATCTGACAAGCAAGGAACATCACTATATATATGATGCAAACATCATTTTTTCTATGCAACCATATATTGCATATAAAATTACAAATTTTAAACCCTGTGTGATTGCTCCTCATCATCAGTTATCAAAATTCTCAATGACCATTTTTCAGAATTGAATATTTGCATCACTATATCTGATTTAAGCCCCGACACAGACGTTCAATGTGGATCTATTGAAGAAAATAATATTTTCGTTTCATACTCTATGATTCCTTAATCACATTCCATATGTACCTAGTTTTGTTTTATTCCAAACTAATATTTCTTCTTTGATGGATTCTAGTCTGAAGATAATCCTATAAAACTTATCAATATTTTGCTCACTACAATGCAAGAAAACAAAGAATCATTGTATACTACAAAATTAGTTGAAGAAAAACAATCTTTACACAAGAAATCTGCTGTTCGGGTTTACAAATTGAAGAGAGTGAACAACATTTGGGGGATTCTGTGGGTTGTAATGAGATTGATTCATTGGAAAACTTGAAGGAACAAATTGATTTTGATGCTGACATTGGGTTGAACATCGGGATTGGTGATATCATGGATGCTTCTTCTTCTTCTCTTTTTGTTCCCCTTGTTGATTTGGTGATTAAAGAACTTCTGAGCATGGCTAGCAATCTGAACTGGAGTCCTTGTCTTCACAACATTTTCAGAAATGTTCTTCCAATTTCCCTTCCCATATGTTTGCAATCCAATCAGAAATAACCTATAATTAGAAAACAAAAGAAAATATATTAGGACCTTTATGATTAAAAAAGACAATATCAAAGAATCGAGAAATTTTCAATGCTTACACACACCTGTGTTCTTCCTCAGTCCATGACTTTCCCTTGTGGCTATCAGTGTGAACATTACTTGGTGTCCCTGAGTTAGACAAAGGTTGGTTGACCAAGTGTTGCCTATTACAGAGCGAGGAAAATTCAAGGGATGCATTTGGCAGCAACGGATCATGATGTGGTTGTGGATTATATTGGTGTATGGGACGAACTGAAGAAGCAATGTGATTTTGAGGAGTTGCATGAAAGGAATTAGATGATGATGAGAATTTTGGGCACATGGGCATCAGATTTGGTTGCAGGTGGACCATTTTGGTTTGCATGCAAGGGAGGGACTGTGTGATACTTTGTTGCTGGTTAAACTGCTGACTTATTGTTGGAGAGGATGTCATTTGAACAGGAAAGCTTGAAGGAACTTGTGGCTGATGATGAACTTGAAAATTATGAGGAATTGATGAGGTGAATTGGTGTGTTGGTAGTGACTGATTCAGTGGAATATTTGAAGGATTTTGTTCGTCAAATTGATGCAATGAAATATGATCCGTAGAGTTAGTTTGGTGATTATTGTATTGCTCAGCATTGCTAGATACTTGAATCGGTGTATTTGACACCATCTCTGGTCCTTGTAAGACTTTTCTGTCACAAAAGGAAAAACACATTATGAAAATATTAGTGATTATATTATATACTTTCATGATGCTCATAATGCAAGTGCTATTGAACGAATTTGGGTTGATTATGAAAACTAAGTAAATTATTATTTATAATACAATTTTCTACCTCCACTAATTAAGGAATAATATTTTGTAAAAGTAGCAATTAAATAAACATGTTGACTAGAAACCACTCTCATCTAGTTCCTAAATCAATAAAAAGTTTTTTCTCCTATTTGTTATTTTCTTTTCACCAACAGCCATATAACCAAATATATTCATAAAGCCATTCACTCAGTCAGAAACACTCAAAAGAAAAACATGAGAAAAATTTTAAAAAAAATTCAATTGAAAGTTTTCCAAGTACGTACCCGTTGTGTTCTTCCAAAGTACGTGGCATTTTCATGGGTGGCTCTGAGTTCAATATGATTTGATACTCCGAATAGCAGTTGGAGGGCCAAGTGTTTGAGCATGTGGACGGTACTAAGGCCTGACTTGCTTCATTCTCTGGCACATCGGCGGCAGCGGCGATGACAGTGGTGGCGTCTAGCTGTTGCTCTTCTGGATGCCGGACATATGCATCATTCTCCAGCACATCATCACCGGCGGCAGTTGCAGCGTCTAGCAGTTGCTCTTCAAGATGCCGAACATATGCATCATTCTCCGGCACATCATCGACAACCGTCGTGATGTCTAATAGTTGCTCTTCCAGATGTCGGAAAAATACATCATTCTCCAGCACGTTGGCGGTCGCGACAGGATGTTGGTCATAGTCATCAGTGGCCTCTATTAGTAGTGGTTGCTCTTCAAAGTACTGGGCATATGCCTCATCATTCTCCAACACGTTGACGGCGGCAGCATGTTGCTCCTCAAGATGCCGGACATATGCTTCATCATTCTCCGGCACGTCATCAGCATTGTAATGTAGCAGTTCTCCTTCAAAGAGTGCATCAACGATACCATCAATATCCAGCTCCATTGGCATAATTAATGTCTTGAACCTGTAAGCACATCAATTTCAAATTCATATTAATCAAGATCTTTATGACTATATAATTACACTTTAATAGTACTTTTGTTTCTATATTAGACGAGTTTTTTACATTTGAAAACAATATTTCTAACAATTTATATATTTATACTATTTTTACACATATATTCTAGTAAGTTCTACAAATGATATCATTCTAATAATGAAAATAATTTAAAAATAATTTTCATAACTGTTTTGTTAATCATAATTAAAAGTAATAATTATTTTTTCTCCTCACCCCAGAAGACCCTTTTCCCTACCTTGATCCTATTTTGCCGACTTGGATCAGTGTTCTAACGTATTTCGCCAAAACCTATACCTAGTTTTCATCTCCAATAGTGTTCAAGTTTTACGTTTGAAAAGATTGAAAAATATGAGACACACACGCACACAACGTGGCAATGAGTTCAATCAAATAACAAAATGATCATATGGTTCATAAATGCTATTAATGAGATATAAATTAAACAAATAAACATAGCCAGTTCAATACTTATGTAAAATATAATGAACATAATTAGATGTAAACATTTTGCCCAAGATATAGATATAGACGATGAAAAAATAAATAACTATCGGATCATAGCTTCAACACAAATAAAATATTGTACCAAACAATACAAAAACATAATATTTCAGAGTTTTTCCACAACGAAAAGTGCGATGCGACAAAAGTTATAGCAAGAAAATTATACGTAGTTTTAATATGCATCTTGGAAAGTTTAAGAACACCAAAAATGTGTATCAATTAGGATTACCTATGAGAAGTGGATGAAAGTTGAATTCTTTGACTTCAAGAGTTTCCTTGGTAGGAAGTTTGCACAACTCTTAAGTGATCACTGATACCTATTTATATAATGTTTAGGAGAGAAGCATACAAGTCAAACCAATGTTTTAATTAGGAGAGGTGAATCTGATTCGTTTTTATCAATAATGAATAAGTATATTTAAGAAAATGCGAGACGGACTTAAATTTAAATTAAATTATATGTAGATAAACAACTTAACAAATTTCGAAGATTGATTAACCATTGTTTGCTCACTTTTTATTTATATAATAATCTATTTTTACATATATTTTTACGTGCAAACTAAATGCAAGTCACAAATTTTTCGGTTCATAGATAGAATTATTTAATCTTGAGCATTTATTTAATTTAGCATTCACATAAAGATAAGTTTTTTCAGTTTAGAAAATCACATATATATATATATATAAGTTAAAAATGCCTCCTACAAATATATGTTGTTGCGCCACAATCGGGATTTGGTCTCAACGATCATATTAGTCAATAGTCAGTTCCTCATGATGTTAAAACAACGGTTTCCAAATTCTGAAATTATCTAATTTCATTTGGTCAAAACAAATTATCTAATTTCAAATAGATATAATACGCGGTTTGCAAAAGCAACGTTTTTGTGTTATAAAGCATTAATAATAAGAGGTTAAAAAAATATGTTTGAATTTTGCTCCAAAAAAAAGTTTGAATTATTATTTTAAAAAATTTATCTAAAATGATATAGCGGTGACCAGAGAGTGAAAGAATAATTTGCTTGAAAATATAACGTTCCTTGACTCTTCTCTAATTTTTTCAAATAACAAAATATCAAAAGATATTCTGATTTTTTTTTGGGTACAATTTTTTATTCTTCTAGAATACATAATGAAAATCATATTTTTCTATTTTTTTAAATAAAAAGCTGTTCTTAGAACAAAAAGAATCTAATAGGCCCTTAATTTAAATTAAATTAAATTTAAAAAATAATCAATTTTCAATCCTAATTTTTTAGTTAAAGGTAATTTTTAATAAAACTATTAGCTCATTAACAAATTAACAAACCTCACAAAATTTCAAATATTTATTGATTTTTTTACTTAATCTTTGTATACTACACAATAAGTTTGATGCTAAAAAAATATTTATATAAATAATCTAGTTTTAGATGCAAAACAAACACATTTACTGAAATTAAAATTTATTCAAAGTCAATATAATTTAAAGATTTGGTTTGTGATTATGAGGTTTATTCAAGTTTACATACAAACATCTTTGTATGTTTCGAGAGTGTATTATAAAAATAATCTAATGAAAAACATATGTTTCTATTTTTTGACTAAAAAACTGTTTTTAAATCACAAAATCAAATAGGCCCTTAATTTAAATGAAATTAAATTTGAATAAATAATCAATTTTTAATCTCATTTTTTTAATCGAAGGGAATTTTAAATTATTAGCGAATTAACAGATTAACAAATCTAACAAAACTTCACATATTCATTGACTTTTGTTTACTTAATCTTTATATCAGTTTGAAGCGAAAAAATTAAGTCAATGTGTGCTTCGAAAGTCAGGTAAATGTGGATAAAACTGTAATGAGCGAATTGATAAATAGTAGCTTTTGTATTGTGAAGTAAATTAAACAATATAACTAATAATGCCAATAACAACACCCGCACATAGATGGGTTGCAACTGTGCAACTTCTTCTGACTATCAACTAATTTGAAATTCTAAATCATTCTTATTTATGACATTTTATTAATAACAATTGACAACGTCTGAAATGCAAATAACAATACATTTTTGTTCTCATTCCTGATCTTTGATTTTGAAATTTTAAAGGCATTTTTTTGGAGGATTTTTCCAAGGTTTTGGGCCAAATGTGAAATATTTTTCTGGATAACCCAAAACATTACATATCTAGCCATTGAAAACTTTGTATGATGTAGTTATCGATTAAAAATTTGGTTGAAATATTAACTTTTAAATTAGATTTATGAAAATGACGACGTATTCATCAATCAATTGTCCAGCATATGTAGTCTAAAATTGTTTTAATTTTAAACTGTTTTATTATATATCGATGGTAATATGGAAAATATAAACATTTCATGTCCAAAAATATAGATATACACGACGAAGAAAATAACAACTATCGGATCATTGCTTCAACACAAATAAAATAGTAGAAAAGTCACAAATAAAATATCTCATATAGATTTTCGTCTACAAAAAGTACGATGGGATAAAAGTTATAACAAGAAAATCATGCACAGTTTTAATATGCATCTCAAAAAGTTGAAGAACACCAAAAATGCGTAGTAATTAATATTACCTACTTGAAGTGGATGAAAGTCAAAAGTTTTCTTGTGGAGATCACGAAGCTACCTTATTAGAAAATTTGTGATCACTTATACCTATTTACAATATTTAGGAGAGAATGAGAAAAGTTCAAACAAAATGTTTTAGAAGAGGTGAAAACAAATATTTGATTCATTTATATCAAATGATAAGTGTGTTTTTATTTTCGTTTCATACTGTATGATTCTTTTATGACGTTCCATACCTATTTTCGTTTTGTTCCAAGCTAATATTTCTTCTTTGATGGATTCTAGTCTAAAAATAATCCTATAAAACTTATCAATAACATCAACAGTACCACACATTAAACTAAAAATGAAAGTTGGGGGATCGTAAAAGATTGTGAAGCATTTTTGGAGGGACAAATGCCTTAGAGCCAGAGAGATAATCAATATTTTACTCACTAAAATGCTAGAAAACAAGCAATCATTGTATACTACAAAATCAGTTGAAGAAAAACAAACCTTTACACAAGAAATCCGCTGTTTGTGTTTACAAATTGAAGAGACTGAACAACATTTGGGGGATTCTGTGGGTTGTAATAAGATTGATTCCTTGGAAGACTTGAAGAAACAATTTGATTTTGATGTTGACAATGGTTTGAACATCAGATTGGTGATGTCATGGATGCTTCTTCTTCTTCTCTTTTTGTTCCCTTTGGCGATTAAAGAACTTCTGAGCATGGCTAGCAATTTGAATTGGAGTCCTTGTCCTCACAACATTTTCAGAAATGTTCTTCCAATTTCCGTTCCCATATCTTTGCAATCCAATCAGAAATAACCTATAATCAGAAAACAAGAGAAAATATATTAGGATGTTTATGATTGAAAAAGACAGTATCAAAGAATTGAGAAATTTTCAATGCTTACACATACCTGTGTTCTTCCTCAGTC
The DNA here is from genome assembly GCF_004799145.2 of Neltuma alba. Taxonomy (NCBI): domain Eukaryota; kingdom Viridiplantae; phylum Streptophyta; class Magnoliopsida; order Fabales; family Fabaceae; genus Neltuma; species Neltuma alba. Next base: position 16,571 of record NW_021637690.1, on the reverse strand, counting down.
CATGACTTTCCCTTGTTGATATCGTTATGAACATTACTTGGTGTCCTTGAGTTAAACAAAGGCTGGTTGACCAAGTGCTGCCTATTAGAGTGATGAAAATTCAAGGGATGCCTGTGGCGGCAACTGATCATGATGTGGCTGTGGATTATATTGGTGTATGGGACAAACCGAAGAAACAATGTCATTTTGAGGAGTTGAATGAGCATGAAAAGGGTTTGATGATGATGAAAATTTTGGGAATATGGGCATCAGATTTGGTTGCAGGTGGACCATTCTGGTCTGCAAGCAAGGGGGGCCTGTGTGATATTTTGTTGCTGGTTAAACTGCTGATTTATTGTTGGAGAAGATGTCATTTGAACAGGAAAGCTTGAAGGAACTTGTGGTGGGTTTAATCCATTCATTGGATGTGGCTGATGATGAACTTGAAAAGTATGAGGAATTGATGTGTTGGTAGTGACTGATTCAGTGGAATATTTGAAGGATTTTGCTGGTCAAATTGATGCAATGAAGTAATAGTATGAGTTCGAGGAGTTGTACCACAAATATGATCCATAGAGTTAGTTTGATGATTATTGTATTGTCCAGTGTTACTAGATACTTGAACCGGTGTATTTGTCACCATCTCTGGTCCTTATAAGACTTGTCTGTTACAAAAGAAAAACACATTATGCAAATATTAGTGATTATATCATATACTTTCATGATGCTCATAATGCAAGTGCTATTGAACGAATTTGGGTTGATTATGAAAGCTAAGTAAATTATTTATTTATAATACATTTTTCTACCTCCACTAATTAAGTAATAATAGTTTGTAAAAGTATCAATCAAATAAACATGTTGACTAGAAACCACTCTCCTCTAATTCTTAAATCAAATTGTTCTATTCAGAAAGCTTTCTCCTATTTATTATTTTCTTTTCGCCAACTTCTTGGCCATATAACCAAACATATTCATAAAAGACTTCAGTCAATCAGAAACACTCAGAAGAAAACATGAGCAAAAATTTATAAACAATTGGAATTGGAAGTTTTTGAGGAACGTACCTGTTGTGTCCTTCCAAAGTACGTGACATTTTCATGGGTGGCTCTGAGTTCAATATGATTTGATACTCCGAATAATAGTTGGAGGGCCAAGTGTTTGAGCATGTGGACGGTACTAAGGCCTGACTTGCTTCATTCTCTGCCACATCGGCGGCAGGGGCGATGACAGTGGTGCCGTCTGGATGTTGCTCTTCTGGATGCCGAACATATACATTAGCGTCAACGACGGGGATGGTGGCGGCGTCTGGCGCTTTCTCTTGAGGACGCTGGACATGTTCATCAATATCTGGCACGTCAATGGCCTCTCTCAGTACTAGTTGCTCTTCAAGGTGTTGGGCATCCGCTTCATCATTCTCCGGCACATCATTGGCATTATAATGTAGCAGTTGTCCTTCAAAAAGTGCATCAACGATTTCATCAATATCCAACTCCATTGTCATATTGTCTCAAACCTGTAAGTATGTCGATTTCAATTCCATATTCATGAAGAGGTTTACGACTCTATAGCTACACTTTAATGCTAGTTTTTCTTTATGCATATCTATATATTAGACGAGTATTACAAATTTGAAAACACTGGAAAAATTAAATAAAGTGTACGCACTTGTAATAAATTCAACCAAATAGCAGGGTTATATTTTTCACAAATCTTAATAATAATGAGATATAAGGAAAGAAAATTCAAGAAATAAAGATCACCAATTCAATCATTGTGTAAAGCATAGTCAAAAGCAAAACACGCGCGAGTGAGAGAAAATTGTATTCAGAATAAATATAATTCAAATTATTAATATGAGATTACCAAGTTTATGAACTTCACAAATATTTGACAGTTCTTAGGAACATCATTTTGGGTTTTGGACATATTAAATTTAAAATTCATATAAATATAATTCAAAAATATCTCTTACAAATATCATTTGCACAGCTATCAAAATAATGTAATATTCATATAAAAATTGTGAAAGAAACTAAATGAATAAATACATATACTGTGTATACTTAAACGTCTTATCTCGATCGATATTTCTAATAATTTATATAATTAATAGTATATTTTTTATACATATATAATAGTAAATTTTATTATTTATGTTATTCTAATGAAAATAATTTAAAAATAATTTTCATAATTATTTAGTTAATTGTAATTAAAAAATAATTATTTTTTTCTCCTCACCCCTGGAAGAAATTCCTGCCTCGATCCTATTTTGCAGACTTGGATTAATGTTTCTATCATATTTCACCAAAACCTACCTAGTTTTCATCTCTAGTAGGGTCCAAGTTTTACGCTTGAAAAGATTGGAAAATATAGGATATACATACCGTTGCAATGAGTTCAATCAAATAACAAGATGATCATAAGCTTCATAAATCTTAAGAATGGGATATAAATTAAAAAATTAAAAATCACCAGTTCAATATTAATGTAAAATATAGTTAATATGGATATAAACATTTCGTGGCCTGAAACATAGACTTTAATTTAGTTTAATTTAATTTAAACTATACTAATAGCAGATATATGAATCAACAAATTTCACAGATTTATTAACCTTTGTTTGCTCATTTTTATTTAGATAATAACCTAATTTTACATGAAAATTAAATGCAAGACCCGTCTTTTTCGGCCATAGATAGAATTATTTAATCTTGACCATTTATTTAATTTAACATTTTAATTGAGCATTGGAGCAAACCATATCTAATGAGATAAGTTAAAAAGACCTTTTTCACATTCTGAAGTTATCTAATTTCATTTGGTCAAAAAAATTATCTAATTTCAAATATATATATAATACGCAGTTGGCAAAAGAAACGTTTTTGTGTTATTAAAAAACAATTCCCTATAACAATTTTTTAATAAATAGTTTTAAAAATAAAAATTTAAAAATCTGTCTGAATTATTATTATTATTAAAAAAAATACGTCTAAAATGATATAGTGGAGAGTGTAAGAAGAATTTACTTGAAAATAATCAAATACAACATTCTTGGACTCTTCCCTAATTTTTTTAAATAACAAAATATCAAAAAGATGTTCTGCTTTTTTTTGGGACAACTTTTTTATTCTTCTAGAATATATAATGAAAACCATATATTTCTATTCTTTTTAATAAAAAAACTGTTCTTAAAAACACGAAATCAAATAGGCCCCTAATTTTTTTGGCCAAAAAAATATGCCCCGAATTTTAATTAAATTAAATTTAAAATAATCAATTTTCAATCTTAATTTGACTCATCCCTCTCTACTAAAGTTGACCGGCCATTGATGTTCATTGATCGATGGTCAGATGGGTGACCATTGAAAGGAAATATTATTCTGTTAACTGAAATTATAAAAAAAAGTAAATTATTTTTTTAGTAATTTTCAAATTTTATGGTGTTTTTGACCGTTTTCAGGTATCTTAGCTTCATTTATTAAAAAAATATATTCTTTTTTCAAAAGCTACTGATTGTCAAAGTAGCTTCTCCGAGTAATAAAAATATATTTTTAAGTTCCCAATTATTTTTGAAAACTCAAATAAGCATTATAAAAATTCTCAAAAGGAACTCTATTCCTTAAAAAATAAGATAAATTAAAATTATTTTTTAATGACAAATAGGAGAATCTCGTGTATATACTTCTGTCACAAGAAAGCATGGCTATTTCCTACAAATATTCACTCATTTAAAAACAAGCGAAATTTCAATCTCACGCAATTACGTACCTTTTGTTATTTTATTTGTCATAAAAAATTATTTTTACCAAAAGACATTTGTATTTTACTAACTGCAAAAATTAAATAGTACTATATACTGTCTATCAAAAAAATCTTGGAACCCATATTATTGAATTCCAAAATCACAACATCACTTTATGCTTAATAAATGAAAATGTAAAAAATTGAATTGTACACTCAGCTATGCTAATAGTCTAACACTAAGAAACTATATATTTTCATTTTTTCAACAAAAAATTACAAACTAAAATATAAAATTAATTTTTTTTCTTTTATTTTTTTAATTAGAGAATGATAATTCAGCATATTTCCCCTTTCTGGAGTTATAACAAATATACTTAATCTGCATAATCAGCAATCTAGTGTGAAAATAATATTTTCGTTTCGTACTCCATGATTCCTTAATCACATTCCATATTCGTTTTATTCCAAACTAATATTTCTTCTTTGGTTGATTCTAGTCTGAAAATAATCCTATAAAACTTATCAATATCTAACTCACTACAATGCAAGAAAACAAAGAATCATTATATACTACAAAATTAGTTAAAGAAAAACAATCTTTACACAAGAAATCTGCCGTTTGGGTTTACAAATTGAAGAGATTGAACAGCATTTGGGGGATTCTGTGGGTTGTAATAAGATTGATTCATTGCATGACTTGAAGGAACAAAATGATTTTGATGCTGACATTGGGTTTGAACATCAGGATTGGTGATATCATGGATGCTTCTTCTTCTTCTCTTTTTGTTCCCTTTGTTGATTTGGTGATTAAAGAACTTCTGAGCATGGCTGGCAATCTGAACTGGAGTCCTTGTCTTCACAACATTTTCAGAAATGTTCTTCCAATTTCCCTTCCCATATCTTTGCAATCCAATCAGAAATAACCTATAATTAGAAAACAAAAGAAAATATATTAGGACATTTATGATTCAAAAAGACAACAATAAAAAACTGAGAAATTTTCAATGCTTACACATACCTGTGTTCTTCCTCAGTCCATGACCTTCCCTTGTGGATATCAGTATGAACATTACTTGGTGTCCCTGAGTTAAAGGAAGGTTGGTTGACCCAGTGTTGCCTATTACAGAGTGATGAAAATTCAAGGGATGCCTTGGGAAGCAATTGATCATGGTGTGGCTGTGGACTATATTGGTGTATGGGACGAACTGAAGAAACAATGTGATTTTGAGGAGTTGAATGTGCATGAAAAGGGTTTGGTGGTGATGAAAATTTTGGGCACTTGGGCATCAGATTTGGTTGCAGGTGGACCATGCTGGTTTGCATGCAAGGGAGGGACTGTGTGATATTCTGTTGCTGGTTAAACTGCTGATTTATTATTGGGGAAGATGTCATTTGAACAGGAAAGCTTGAAGGAACTTGTGGTGGGTTTAATTCCTTCATTGGATGTGGCTGATGACGAGCTTGAAAATCATGAGGAATCGATGAGGTAAATTGATGTGTTGGTAGTGACTGATTCAGTGGAATATTTGAAGGATTTTGTTGGTCAAATTGATAATTACTGTATTGCTCAGCGTTACTAGATACTTGAACCAGTGTATTTGTCACCATCTCTGGTCCTTGTAAAACATGTCTGTTAAGAAAAACATATTATGAAAATATTAGAATGGGAGGAATAAATAATAAATGATATGATACGTGTTGAATGATTAAACAAATAATTAGGATTTGTAAGCATGTTGCTTATGAAGTTTGTTAACGTTTTTAAAAAAGAAAAAAAGAATCAAATTAACTCTTCATGTGATATTATAATTTTATTTATTATTCCCCTCATGTCACCTGTATGAACCCCGTTTATGTGTTATTATAGCAAAAAGCAATCATCATCATTATTTAGCGACATAAAACGATTAAATACAATTTTCTACCTCCACTAATTAAGCAATAAGAATTTGTAAAAGTATCAATTAGATAAACATGTTGACTAGAAACCACTCTCATCTAGTTCCTAAATCAATAAAAAGTTTTTTCTCCTATTTGTCATTTTCTTTTCACCAATTTCTTAGCCATATGACCAAATATATTCATAAAGCCATTCACTCAATCAGAAACACTCAAAAGAAAAACATGAGAAAAATTTTAAAAAAAATTCAATTGAAAGTTTTCCAAGTACGTACCCGTTGTGTTCTTCCAAAGTACGTGGCATTTTCATGGGTGGCTCTGAGTTCAATATGATTTGATACTCCGAATAGCAGTTGGAGGGCCAAGTGTTTGAGCATGTGGACGGTACTAAGGCCTGACTTGCTTCATTCTCTGGCACATCGGCGGCAGCGGCGATGACAGTGGTGGCGTCTAGCTGTTGCTCTTCTGGATGCCGGACATATGCATCATTCTCCAGCACATCATCACCGGCGGCAGTTGCAGCGTCTAGCAGTTGCTCTTCAAGATGCCGAACATATGCATCATTCTCCGGCACATCATCGACAACCGTCGTGATGTCTAATAGTTGCTCTTCCAGATGTCGGAAAAATACATCATTCTCCAGCACGTTGGCGGTCGCGACAGGATGTTGGTCATGCTCATCAGTGGCCTCTATTAGTAGTGGTTGCTCTTCAAGGTGCTGGGCATATGCCTCATCATTCTCCAACACGTTGACGGCGGCAGCATGTTGCTCCTCAAGATGCCGGACATATGCTTCATCATTCTCCGGCACGTCATCAGCATTGTAATGTAGCAGTTCTCCTTCAAAGAGTGCATCAACGATACCATCAATATCCAGCTCCATTGGCATAATTAATGTCTTGAACCTGTGAGCACATCAATTTCAAATTCATATTAATCAAGATCTTTATGACTATATAATTACACTTTAATACTACTTTTGTTGATATATTAGACGAGTTTTTTACATTTGAAAACAATATTTCTAACAATTTATATATTATACTATTTTTACACATATATTCTAGTAAGTCCTACAAATGATATCATTCTACTAATGAAAATAATTTAAAAATAATTTTCATAACTGTTTTGTTAATTATAATTAAAAGTAATACTTATTTTTTCTCCTCACCCCAGAAGACCCTTTTCCATACCTTGATCCTATTGTGCTGACTTATATCTGTGTTCTAACATATTTCGCCAAAACCTATACCTAGTTTTCATCTCCAGTAGTGTTCAAGTTTTACGTTTGAAAAGATTGAAAAATATGATACACACACAACGTGGAATGAGTTCAATCAAATAACAAGATGATCATATGGTTCATAAATGTTATTAATGAGATATAAATTTAAAAAATAAACACAGCCAGTTCAATACTTACGTAAAATATAATGAACATAATTAGATATAAACATTTTGCCCAAGATATAGATACAGACGATGAAAAAATAAATAACTATCGGATCATAGCTTCAACACAAATAAAATATTGTACCGGAAAATACAAAAACATAATATTTCAGATAGTTTTTCCACAACAAAAAGTGCGATGCGACAAAATTTATAACAAGAAAATTATACGTACTTTAATATGCATCTTGGAAAGTTTAAGAACACCAAAAATGTGTATCAATTAGGATTACCTATGAGAAGTGGATGAAAGTTGAATTCTTTGACTTCAAGATTTTCCTTGCGGAGATCACAAAGCTTTCTTGGTAGGACGTTTGTGCAACTCTAATTGATCACTTATGCCTATTTATAATGTTTAGGAGAGAAGCATACAAGTCAAAGCAATGTTTTAGGAGAGGTGAATCCGATTCGTTTTTATCAATAATGAGTAAGTATATTTAAGAAAATGCGAGACTGACTTAAATTTAAATTAAATTAATTGTAGATAAACAGATTAACAAATTTCACAGATTGATTAACCATTGTTTTCTCACTTTTTATTTATATAATAATCTATTTTTACATATATTTTTACGTGCAAACTAAATGCAAGTCACAAATTTTTCGGTTCATAGATAGAATTATTTAATCTTGAGCATTTATTTAATTTAGCATTCACATAAAGATAAGTTTTTCAATTTAGAAAATCATATATATATATATATATATGAATAAGTTAAAAATGTCTCCTACAAATATATGTTGTTGCGCCACAATCGGGATTTGGTCTCAACGATCATATTAGTCAATAGTCAGTTCCTCATGATGTTAAAACATGGGTTTCCAAATTCTGGAATTATCTAATTTCATTTGGTCAAAACAAATTATCTAATTTCAAATAGATATAATACGCGGTTTGCAAAAACCATGTATTATATCACAAAAAAAAAGTTTTAATTATTATTATTATATTACAAAAAAAAACAGTTTTAAAAATAAGAAGTTAAAAGTATATGTTTGAATTTTTCTCCAAAAAAAAAGTTTGAATTATTATTTTAAAAAATATATCTAAAATGATATGGTGGTGACCGGAGAGTGAAAGAATAATTGCTTGAAAAATTACATTCTTCGACTCTTCTCTAATTTTTTAAATAACAAAATATCAAAAGATATTCTGATTTTTTTTGTTTTTCTCTACAATTTTTTATTCTCCCAGAACACATAATGAAAAACATATTTTTCTATTTTTTTAAATAAAAAAATGTTCTTAAAACAAAACAGAAAATCTAATAAGCCCTTAGTCTAAATTAAATTAAATTTCAAAATCAATCAATTTTCAATCTTAGTTTTTTAATTGAAGGGATTTTAAATTAAACTCTTTGCAAATTAACACATTAACAAATTTCACAAAACTTCAAATATTTATTGACTTTTATGTACTTGATCTTTGTATATATAACAAGTTTGAAGCCAAAAAAAAAATCATATAAAGAATCTGGTTTTAGATACAAAATAAACACATTCAGTGAAATTAAATTTATTCAAAGTCAATATAATCTAAAGATTTGGTTCGTGGTTGTTAGGCCTATTAAAATTTGCAAATATTTTTAGTCGTTACAAACATCTTTGTATGTTTTGAGAGTGTATTATATAAATAATCTAATGAAAAACTTATTTTTCCATTTTTTGAATAAAAAATGTTCTTAAATCAAAAAAATCCAATAGGCCCTTAATTTAAATTAAATTAAATTTCAAAAAATAATCAATTTTCAATATTAATTTTTTAATCGAAGGGAATTTTAAATTAAAATATTGGCGAGTTAACAAATTAACAAATCTCCAAAAACTTCACATATTTATTGACTTTTGTTTAATTAATCTTTATATGCATGATCAGTTTGAAGCCGAAAAAATATTTATATAAATAACCTAGTTTTGGATACAAAAGAAACACATTCAATGAAACATTATTCAATGTCAATATAATTTAAAGATTTACTTTGTGATTATTAGGCTTATTAAAGTTTGCAAATATTTTCAAATTTTACAAACATCTTTGTTTGTTTTGAGAATGCATTATATAATTTCTTTTCTTGAGACATAAAGCAAGAGTATATTACTCTCGGACCTGTTTGGTATGAGAGAAATGGAGAGAACTTTTAATGAGCTTAATCCTTGGGGCTTAACAAAGCCACCCGTCTTATGTTATTGAAATTCAGCCAATAACACCTGCAAAAATAAAAAATCAAGGATGCAAAAAGAATAATGAGTGATTTCTCAATTATCAAAACAATCCGAGTGCAATAGCCTGTGTTCTAAGGACTGTCTTGTCAGTTTTCTTACAGAGTTAATAACATAAATTTGTTGCAAATTTTCAGCTATAAATTTAAGAAATTCAACTATAAATGTTAGAATATTAGAATTTGGAAAATAACTTGTAAGTAAGTCTTTTAAATTTTAAAAAAATGTGATAATTTGAATACAATGAAGTAAATTTTCTCAACTTTATTTGATGAGCTGTGAAAGTCAGGTAAATGTGGATAAAACCATCAATCAATAGTCCAGCATATGTAGTCTAAAATTGTTTTAATTTTTAAACGGTTTTATTATATATTGATGGTAATATGGAAAATGACATTTAAAGGCCCTCTAAAAAAAATGAATGACAATTAAAATTTTGAAATTATAAACTAAATATTAAAAACAAAAGTCATAGTCCTTAGTTAGGATTACAATTTTCCTGAGTTCAATTTTTTTGCACCTATGTTTTATATCTGTAGTACACACTTTCCGGTACTCAATTTATTATTATTTTAGTAGTATTATTAAATGTTTTTAGTAATGAAGAATAAAAAATAATTATTCAAATATTAAAAATAAATACTGAAAAATTTCAAAATGAGTGCTGAAAAACATGGACCACAAATACGATCCATAGAGTTAGTTTGATGATTATTGTATTGCTCAGCATTACCAGCTACTTCAACAGGTGTATTTGTCACCATCTCTGGTCCTTGTAAGACTTGTCTGTTACAAAAGAAAACCATATTATGAAAATATTAGTGATTTTATTATATACTTTCATGTTGCTCATAATGTAAGTGCTATTGAATGAATTTGGGTAGATTATGAAAACTAAATAAATTTTATATTTTTAATAAATGTCATATGATTTTCTTAAAATATTGCTATGTATGGTGAGATTAGATATCATTTTATAAGTTAGATAAGTTAGTTTGGGACAGTAAAAAAATAAATTAATTTGAGAAACAATAGTATATATAAGAGATAAAATGAATTAAGATATTTGTTCTATTTAAAAAGTTTTCTCCTATTTATTATTTTCTTTTCGGCAATTTCTTAGCCATATAGCCAAACATATTCATAAAACAATTCACTCAGTCAAAAACACTCAAATAAAAAACATGAGCAAAATTTTTTTAAAAAATTGGAATTGAAAGTTTTCTAGGTACATTCTATGACCCCATATATATATATAGACGATGAAAATAATATACCTATCGGACCATAGCTTCAACAAATAAAATATTATACCGAGAAAAACAAAAGCGTAATATTTCAGAATTCGAATTTCAGAATTCAGATAGTTTTTCCACAACAAAAAGTACGATGCGATGAAAGTTATAACAAGAAAATTATACATAGTTTAATATGCATCTAGAAAAGTTAAAGAACATCAAAAATGCATATTAATTAGGATTACCTATGAGAAGTGGATGAAAGTTAAATTCTTTAACAAATTTCACAGATTGACTAATTAACCTTTGTTTGCTCAATTTTTATTTATATAATAATCTATTTTTACATATATTTTTACGTGCAAACTAAATGCAAGTCACACATTTTTCGGTTCTTATATAGAATTATTTAATCTTGAGCATTTATTTAATTTAGCATTCATATAAAGATAAGTTTTTTTGAATTTAGAAAATCATATGTATATAAATAAATTAAAAATATCTTTTACAAATATATGTTGTTGCGCCACAATCGGGACTTGATCTCAATGATCATATTAGTCAATAGTCAGTTCATCAAGACGTTAAAAGTTAAAACATCCGTTTCCAATATTTGAAATTATCTAATTTCATTTGGTAAAAAAAAAATTATCTAATTTCAAATAGATATAATACGCGGTTGGCAAAAGAAATTTTTTTGTGATATAAAGAACCGATTCCGTAGAATAATTTTTTAAGCCATAGTTTTAATTCACCAAAAAAAAAAAGAAATAGTTTTCAAAATAAAAAGCTAAAAAAATCTGCTTAAATTATTATTTTCAAAATATATCTAAAATGATATAGTGGCGAGTGAAAGAATAATTTGCTTGAAAATATAACATTCTTTGACTTCTCAAATAACAAAATATGAAAAAGATATTCTGATTTTTTTTTGGTTGTTGGTACAATTTTTTATTCTTCTAGAATACACGATGGAAAACATATTTTTCTATTTTTTTAATAAAAGACTATTCTTAAAATGAAAAAAATCTAATAGGCTCTTAAATTAAATCCCAAAAAACTTCAAATATTTATTGACTTTTGTTTACTTAATCTTTGTATATATAATAAGTCTGAAGCCAAAAAAAATATTTATATAAATAATCTACTTTTAGATACAAAATAAAAACATTCTGTGAAATTAAACTGTATTCAAAATCAATATAATTTGAAGATTTATTTTTTGATTATTAGATTTATCAAAATTTACAAATATTTTGAATTGTTACAAACATCTATATATGTTTTGAGAGTGTATTATGTAAATAACCAAGTGCAAGACATATTTTTTCTATTTTTGAATAAAAAAATGTTCTTAAATCACAAAATCAAATAGGCCCTTAATTTAAATTGAATTAAATTAAAAAAAACTATCGATTATCAATTATTTTTTTTAAATCGAAGGCAATGTTAAATTAAATTATTAGGGAATTAACAAATTAACAAATCTCACAAAACTTCACTTATTTATTGACTTTTGTTTACTTAATCTTTATATAAATAACCAGTTTGAAGCCAAAAAAATATTCATATAAATAATCTAGTTTTAGATATAAAATAAACACATTCAATGAAATTTTATTCAAAGTCAATATAATTTAAAGATGTAGTTTGTGACTATTAGGTTTATTAAAATTTACAAATATTTTCAAATTTTACAAACATCTTTGTTTGTTTTGAGAATGTATTATATAATTTCTTTTCCTGAGACATAAAGAAAGAGTATATTACTTTAGGACCTGATTGGCATGAGAGAAATAGGGGGGGGGGGATTTAATAACTCAATCCATGGTTTAGTAAAGCCACCCGTGTTGTGTAGTATTGAAATTCAACGAATGACACCTGCAAAAATAAAAAATCAAGGATGCAAAAGAATTATGAGCGATCTCTTAATTCTCAAAACAATCGCAGAATCACCCAGACTATAATAACCCACCTTTAAGGGCTGTCTTGTGAATTTTCTTACGGTGTTAATAACATAAGTGTGTTGCAAAATTTCAGTTATAAATTTAAGAAGTTCAATTATAAATGTTACAATATTAGAATTTGGAGACCAACTTGTAAATAAATTTTGTAAATTTTAAAAGATGTGATAATTTGAATCCAATGAAGTAAATTTTCTCAACAATATTTGATGAGCTTTGAAATTCAGGTAAATGTGGATAAAACAATAATGAGTGAATTGATAAATACTAGCATTTGTCTTGTGAAGCATAATTGCCTATAACAACACCCAACAAACAGATGAGCTGCAACTTCTTCTGATTATCAACTAATTTGAGAAGCTTTTGGGCCAAATTTTTAAGTATTTTTCTGGATATCCCAAAAAATTACATATTTAGCCATTGGAAACTTGTATGATGTAGTTATTGATTAAATATTTGGTTGAAATATTAACTTTTAAATTAGATTTATGAAAATGACGACGTATTCATCAATCAATTTTCCAGCGCCCGCACACACATATATATAGTCTAAAATTGTTTTAATTTTAAACGTTTTTATTATATGCTGATGGTAATATGAAAAATGACATTTAAAGGCCCTCTAAAAAATGAATGATAATTAAAATTTTGAAATTATAAAATCCTAAATATTAAAAACAAAATCATACTCCTTAGTTAGGATTACAATTTTCCTGAGGTTTTTTTTTTTGAACCTATCTTTTATATCTGTAGTACACATTTCCCTCCAGTACTCAATTTTTTAATTTTTTTTAGTAGTACTATTAAATGTTTTTAGTACTGAGGAATGAAAAATAATTATTCAAATATTAAAAATAAATACTGAAAAATTTCAAAATGAGTGCTGAAAAATTAAAAAAATTGATTATTAAAAATTTTAAGTGTTGCAAATATGAGAGATAATATGAACACGTCAAAAATTAAAAACTGAGTGCCGAAAAAAATTTAACTTGAAATTTGTTGATTCCAGCCAAAAATTGCCCATGATGACATTGATACTGATGCATCAATGATAATGTCATATGATTGTTTCTTTCCTTCCTTTAATGACCACGACCCTGAGATAATCGATCACTCTCTAAACTCTAAATTATACTACTATCAATCCTAATTATAAGAGTCACTTGACTAATTTGAGGAGATTAAAGAAGTAAGTTGAGTTAGTTATTTGTCCTAAATAGGTATTGTCTTTCCTAAAATATTTTTGCTAATCAAGTGTATTGACTAGAGCTATCATTGTTAGAATGACTACTTTGAAAAAAATGTATAAATATGAGAGATAAAGTGAATTGGAGTCTTATATTTATAACTAAAATAAAAGTCAAATAGGGTCTTATATTAAGGACTGGAGGTAGTATAATATATATCCCTTTGCTTGTTAAAAATGGAAAAACTATGAATAAGTCCCAATTAAGGGACTTTCTGACAAACAAGCCCTGCAAATTTATGAAAATAGTCGCAAGCTCTTTAAGATTTTTGTTGTAATAAATTTCTCTCATGAAATCCAACAAATACCATTTGATTCATCTCTTTCGACTAATGTTGACCGGCCATTGGTAACTATTGATCAATGATCGATGGTGGTTAGTGCTAGGGTTATTCAAGAGATGGAATTGGACTGGGACAAAATCAGGACTGAATGGGACATCCCGTTTTCCTTTTTGAAAAAAAGTAAAATTTTTGTTATGCTTTTTTTTATGTTATAATGTTTGTTTTTCATTGGGTTTATAAAGATAAAAATATTATATAAAAAACTCAATTATATATTGTAAAAAAAGTATAAAAACAATACTATAAAAAAATTATATAATGGCTTTATGAATTATTTTATTGAGGAAAGAGATTTTGTTGAAATAACATTACAATTTAAAAGTTAAAAATTATTATAAATAATAATAATAATTAAATGAATTGAATAATCAAATAATAATTATAAAATATTTTTTGTCCCATCCCATTCCATCTCAAATTTATTGAGCCCGGGACGGAACAATCGGAACTGAACAAGTTGAACACCCCCAGTTGGTGTTATTAGTTGGTAACCATTTGAAAAGAAATATTTTTCTGTTTTGTTACAATTATTAAAAAAAAGTAAATTATTTTTAAAAACTCAAATCAGCATTATAAATTTTCATGTATCTTAATTTATAAATTTTTACTCTCTTTTATTTAGATAATAACCCAATTTTACATGAAAATTAAATGCAAGACCCGCCTTTTTCGGCCATAGATAGAATTATTTAATCTTCACCATTTATTCAATTTAACATTTTAATTGAGCATTGGAGCAAACCATATCTAATGAGATAAGTTAAAACGATCTTTTTAACATTCTGAAATTATCTAATTTCATTTGGTAAAAAAATTATCTAGTTTCAAATATATATATATATATATATATATATATATAATACGCAGTTGGCAAAAGAAACGTTTTTGTGTTATAAAAAAAAATTCCCTATAATAATTTTTAATAAATAGTTTTAAAAATAAAAATTTAAAAATCTGTCTGAATTATTATTATTATTATTAAGAAATACGTCTAAAATGATATAGTGGGGAGTGAAAGAAGAATTTACTTGAAAATAATTAAATACAACATTCTTGGACTCTTCCCTAATTTTTTTAAATAACAAATATAAAAAGATGTTCTGATTTTTTGTTTTTGTTTTTTGGGACAATTTTTTAAATTCTTCTAGAATATATAATGAAAACAATATATTTCTATTTTTTTAATAAAAAAAATTTTCTTAAAAAAACGAAATCAAATAGGCCCCTAATTTAATTAAATTTAATTTAAAATAATCAATTTTCAATCCTAATTTGACTCATCCCTTTCTACTAAAGTTGACCGGCCATTGATGTTCAATGATTAGATGGGTGACCATTGAAAAGAAATATTATTCTGTTAACTAAAATTATAAAAGAAATTAAATCATTTTTTAGTAATTTTCAATTTTATGGTGTTTGACCGTTTTCACATATCTTAGCTTCATTTATATAAAAATATATATTCTTTTTTCAAAAGCTACTCATTGTCAAAGGAGCTTCTCCAAAACAATAAAAAAATATTTTTAAGATCCCAATTATTTTTGAAAACTCAAATAAGCATTATAAAAATTTTCAAAAGGAACTCTATTCCTTAAAAAATAAGATAAATTAAAATTATTTTTGAATGAGAACAAGTAGAATCTCGTGCATATGCTTCTGTCACAAGAAAGCATGGCTATTCCTACAAATATTCACTCATAATTAAAACAAGCGAAATTTCAATCTCACGCAATTACTTACCTTTTCTTTTTTATTTGTCATAAAAAATTGTTTTTACCAAAAGATATTTCTCCTTTCTATGCAACCATATATTGCATATAAAAATTACAAATTTAAACCCTGTGTTTTTGCTACTCTTCAGTCGTCAAAATTCTCAATGACCATTTTCAAAAATAATATTAGCAACACTATATCTGAAAACCCCAACACAGAACGCTCAATGAGGATCTATTGAAGAAAATAATATTTTCGTTTCGTACTCCCTGATTCCTTAATCACATTCCATACCTATTTTCGTTTTATTCCAAACTAATATTTCTTCTTTGATTGATTCTATAAAAACTTATCAATATTTACCTCACTACAATGCAAGAAAACAAAAATCATTATATACTACAAAATTAGTAAAGAAAAACAATCTTTACACAAGAAATCCGCTGTTTGGGTTTACAAATTGAAGAGATTGAACACAATTCGGGGGATTCTGTGGGTTGTAATAAGATTGATTCATTGCAAGACTTGAAGGAACAAAATGATTTTGAAGCTGACATGGGTTTTGACATCAGGATTGGTGATATCATGGATGCTTCTTCTTCTCTTTTTGTTCCCTTTGTTGATTTGGTGATTAAAGAACTTCTGAGCATGGCTGGCAAATCTGAACTGGAGTCCTTGTCTTCACAACATTTTCAGAAATGTTTCTTCCAATTTCCCTTCCCATATCTTTGCAATCCAACCAGAAATAACCTATAATCAGAAA